>NC_137043.1:9312868-9492868 GCF_032717465.1 Coenobita brevimanus | reverse complement strand
AGCAGACAAATTTCCATACTCGTCATGTTGTTGATTTCCTGAAGACCCAACCCAGTTCCAGTAACAAGATATCTCTCCGAACAACGACTCTGAAACACGGATTTGGGAAGACAGCGGGCATTACTACATGTTGGGATGAATAGGGGTGAATGATGAGGAATAGCGGTCCTTAGTTTCTTGTCAGCTTTCACTGGCACAGCGATGGTACACATTTCTGGCTGGAATACAAGAGTAACCCGAGACGCCTAGCAGCACTAAGAGAGAGAGGATGTGATATATTAATGCTAGCACACTTTTCCAGCGACAGTAAAAGGGTCAGTAAACGGGAGGCAAATGGAGGAGAAAGTAAAAACGCTGAGGATCAAGAGAGGAGGATGGAGTGGCCAGCTAGAGAACAACAGGATGGAAATGAAAGAAAGGAAAATATGTAACAAGAGTGTGGAGGCTTCTGGTGACAGCATCTGGCCAGTGTTGCACTGGCTAAACCAAGGGTTTTAGCTTGTGACTTTTAGCTTGGCTTGCAATATTCATTGTATATATCATTAGTCATGTGTGTTTTAAAAGAAGGGTACGATTTAAGATGTTTTCGTATTTATAACAAACTCTTTATTGAATTCATTACTTTTAGTTGCAATGTCATATATTAGCTTTATTTTTCATTATTGTCACAAATTTTATGGAAAACTGAGCCAAGGCGAATAATTGGTAATTCTATTGAAACTCGATGCTCTGTTAGAAAGAAGTCCATATTACTGAAATATTTACTTCATTCCAATTATCAGTGGTTCATTTCACAATACTACAATCATCTCTTTAATATCGTCCAGTAATTGGTTTCACACCTTAACAGTAAAGCAATAATCAGCATTTAAACTAAGTTATTACAACGGGATTGTTTACATGAAAGTGTGCTGACGCGAGATACTCTCAGATCCATATACTGACACAAAAGAGCGTGAACAGTGAAACCTTTGCTGCAAGATACAGCACCACAGTTCATTTTTTTTTTTTCCATAAATATTGCCATTTTGTATTCCATTAAAATTGCTACACAAATAATGTCTTCTTTTGTGTCATGTGTACTCTCTCTCTCTCTCTCTCTCTCTCTCTCTCTCTCTCTCTCTCTCTCTCTCTCTCAGACCTGTAGTAGTAAGATGATCGACTGACCGCATACGAAGCCGAAGATGGGATCGGAGACCAACCTACATCTCTTTACTTTTTTCCACTCTAAATGGGCCTAAATTGCTGTTTCTCCATTGTAAAGGCTGAGTTGCAACAAGAAGTTTACACTAGAATATCATGCTAATCACGAGGCTCTGCTATAGAAAGGAAGTAGAGCTATAATAGTAACATAATCAGCCACTAAACCACACGGAATAAGCTACAAAAGGACGGAATTGTGGGCTAAGTTAGGGTACACGAATAAAAGTATCATAACATGACTGATGAACCGCCATCCGTGTCTCGTATTTTTCATCTGGCTTTTTCATGGCCAGATTGTCGCCCCGCCTGGCGCCTTTTACCACCGAGCCACAAGGAATAAGCTGCATATTGAAGTCCAACGTGGTATGGAAATTGCCCATAGGAGTAAAACAGTTTATTGCAAACAAGCATTACAGGGGCGGATCCAGGAATATTTTTGAGGTGTTGCCTGTATAATTTTCCATAGTAATGAGGGTTAAACATCTCTTTGCTCTACGTCAACCAAGTAACATTTGCCAGCGAGGATGGTTTGTGTGGGAGAAACAAACACAATGACCGATAAAAGCTACCTTCTCTATATGCACAGTACTGGACACCAGGGGTGTTGACACGGCACCATGGCCAACACACCTGGATCCAACCATGCATTAAGAGACTTAGGTTCGTGTTCTCGTCAGTGAAGGAAGCTCCCTAATACCTCTTCCTTAACATTTTTTTTTTTTTAATATGGCTGGTTAATAGCCTTTTATACATTACTTATGCAGAGTATGGAGAAAATGGAAAGATATATATATATATATATATATATATCTATATATATATATATATATATATATATATATATATATATATATATATATATATATATATCACAGACGATAGCAAGGTTTATAAACAAAGTTATCGCTTATGAAAATGTGTTAGGGAGCTTCCTCAACCGGCGAGAATACTGGCCTAAGCTGTAATCTGTAGGTAGCGGCACTTGATGTTATCCACCTGAGGAAACTCCTGCTTCTGAGGCATTAGCGTCAGAATTAGAATGAAACACAAGAATAATACAGTAATGACCTGGCTTAAGCACGGCCATTACCTCCCCATACCTCCTTCGGCCTTGCACCAGCATTACTGTAACCTTAATTTCCCTCCTCCATCATTCATCTGGCATCATGCATCTGGTGGAATAAGAACTGCACCTCGTAGTGTTAAGTCTTCATTATTTTTTGTCATACACCATGGGAAAAATAGGAATGAGATTCGCAAAATTACAACAGCTCTCAAACGCACTTTGGACGGACGGGTTTCTTTTTTTTCTTTTTTTTTCAGCAAATCATTTTGTCACAGGATACATGGCACAGTCAGGTATTTTATTTTAAAGCTGATGTAGCGGGCCAGTGCTCAGCCCATTAAGAAAACGAAAAATCCATATACAAATAAACCTAGGAATATATAGAAGATTAAAAGAACTATTTTTCGGGATGTACAGTACTTCTTCATATATGAGATCCCTTAATCTACATAATACATAAGTCATTTATAATATAAAAATGAGTGACTAGTGCTGAGAAAGAACCATAGTGACAATACAGATTTGTATAACTGACCTCCCAAGTCATACGTTATTTTCAGACTCGGATCGTATAATTTTAACCGAAATTTTAAAAGAATAATTCAATATTTGTTTTTACTTATATTAGAAATAACCACATACCTTTTTACATAAAAACAGCAATTTACCAGTCACGTAAGCTGCTTATTATTTAGAGGCCATAGTGTGCTTTCCACATACCTTTTTACATAAAAACAGCGATTTATCAGTCACGTAAGCTGCTTATTATTTAGAGGCCATAGTGTGCTTTTATGTTAGAGAGAGAGAGAGAGAGAGAGAGAATCTGTCACATAACACTACTAAACATAAAAGAGACATCATACACGTCATCCACAGTGGTCAGTGGCTCTAAAAGAGACAGCTGTCTTACGAGTAATTCGTCTGACTAAAATGAAGAACGATATAATTTTGTTCAGAAACACAATCGGTACACAGTGGCACAAATATTGTTGCGTGGTTCTCATTCAGAATAAAAATAATGTTTGGTTTGCCTCTACTCATGCCATCCAGGGTGTGTGGAATAAAACCTGGGGAGTGACGCCATTAAAGCCAGAGTTTGTACAGCAGGGAGGCGCCATCACCCCACACAGGGCGATCATCAGGCCCCAGCTTCGTGCTGGCAAAGTTTAGGCGTTGATTGGCGCTGGAAATTAGGACGAGCACTGTCAGCGCTCGAGAGGAAGTGAACCGATAATGTGAGAAATTAAGCAAGGGAGGCAGGTGTGTCTGGCGATGAGGGGTTCTTAATAAGTTGCGACAGAAAAATGTGGATATCCTCGTATCGAGACCGCCCTCACAGGATGCAGCATTAAGCAACTGGTGGTTAGATACATCACCTGCCATTGGAAGTGGCTGGTGGTCTTCCGCTGTACAATATTTTCTTATTAATGAAACTTGTACTGTTATGGGCAAAAATTCGTTGCCAATCCACTGCCAACACCGTGTCCTGTCCTCCATATTCCTACTTTCTTAGCTGACCACAGAAAGTATCTTTCATTCATATAACGTTTTGTGGTGTGCCTCATTTTGCTGTCACTTAAAATTGTTCATGTTGTACCTTCCATTGCAACAGCCGTCTCGGAATTGTTGGCGAACGTTTGCTTATGGCTATATGTGGTCTGGTTTCGCACGGTAAGCCTAACACACCTTCCAGTTCTTAATATCATTCACCAATCCCAATCAGCAAGTAGGCATCGCCACTGCAGTTGACATCATCTGCCATCACTCACCAATGGTCATCACCACTACACCTGCCGTACTTACCGTCAATGGCGTATCGGGGGAAGACGGGATGTGAAAATACTCGTATACTCTGAACTCCCATAATCAAAAGTTTTAATTTTCACGCAAAAAATAAATAGATAAATAAATGAAAATCTATTAATCCTGAGAAGAATTCGCCCAGCGATGTTCTATAATTTTACTAAAGTTTTATTCATGTGTGAATTTCAGATTATATGAAAGCCTGCTACTGTCATATAGTCCATGGATTTTAATGTGATGTTAAACTGAAAATTGGGAGAAATGTCTTAACCTCTACTAAAGGTTGTGACTCTCTTTGCAAAGCCGAAACTTAGAGAATATTCAATAGGGAAGAATTATGTACTGTTTGAAGGTACTTTCAAACGGTAATAAAAAGGAACCCAGAATTAGGACCTATAAACACAGTATCTATGAGCCATTAGTGAAGGGCAGTACAATTAGTTACTTGCTGTGCAGTGTCTTGCGTCCAGCAGATTCAGACAACAAGGGGTTAACGACTTGTGGGGTTAATGACTTCTGTTCTTTACGTCATAATAATAAAAATAATAATAATAATAATAATAATAATAAACGGAGCAAAAATGCGTTCCCACCCCCCTTTCTTTCTTTAATTTCATATACCTACTTGCTCGACTTTTATTCCTTTTAATGACTCTCTCTCTCTCTCTCTCTCTCTCTCTCTCTCTCTCTCTCTCTCTCAGTACGGCTGAATCACCTCAATATAGTTTCTGCATCTTTGCAACACAGTTACCTTTACACCACATTTATGAATAATCTTCATTGCCCATCAGTTCTATGACGACAATTCATAGGCATTCCGAAGGTAATTTTGTTTAACTTCAGCTCTTGGTAGATGTAAGGTACAAGTTTGACTTAGTGATCGAGGGTGGGAAAGAGTATGTCCCATACCTTACTGCTGCCAGTCAGCATCATCATCATTATATATAAACATGTCTTTTTCTCACCTATGGTTGGGGTCAGAAAGAAAGGGAAGAGAAAAACACGACAAAGGACGAACCATTGATCAGCATGCCCGCTGAAATGGGCCACATGGTCATACATACGTATACTCGTGTATCTATCTATCTATCTATCTATCTATATTTATCTGTCTGTCTGTCCATGTATCTATCTATCTATCTATATACTGTATATATATATATATATATATATATATATATATATATATATATATATATATATATATATATATATATATATAATTGAGAGACAAGAAGAGATCAGCATGGGTGAGAGTGCAAACTAAAGTCAAAGATATTATTGAAGTTATAAAAGAGCACAAATGGATGTGGGCAGGTCATTTAGCAAGAATAAGGGATAACAGATGGAGCAAGAAGCTGACTGACTAGATTCCAAGAGACTGCAAGCTTAGCAGAAACAGGCCAGACAGAAAGTGGAGAGATAAGATAGAGAAGTCTGCAGGCAAACCTGGCAGAGATTTGGTCAGCCAATGAATACTCGATGTCGTGCTGCTCTCGGGTGTCTGCCCTTTCCTCTCCTCCATCCTTCTTTCCTTCCATCCTCTTCTGTCTTTCTTTCCTTCATTGTTTCCTCGACCTTCTGCCTACGGGTGACTTTACACTTCCTCTGCTGTCTTTCTTTCCTTCATTCTTTCCTCCTCCTTCTGCCTGTGGGTGACTCTACACTGAATGACAAGCCAAATGGTTTCTTATACACCAGGAAACCATTTACTACGCTGGGTGGTAACCATATAACCAAATTTTGGCGCCTGGCGGTTCAGTGGGTAATTCCGGAGCTCCAATCGGATTCAGCCGGTGATGGTTTATATCCAAATGGTGGTTGGGGTTCATTGCTCACGTAATGCCACACAGGGATCAGTGAGGCTGGTCACTCTCATCTTAAGTGTCAGGACCAACATGCTTAGCCCCGGGCTCCTACGCTCCTCATGGGGCAACGTAGGATTGCATGATGGATAGATGGATGGGTATATATATATATATATATATATATATATATATATATATATATATATATATATATATATATATATATATATATATATATGTGTGTGTGCATATATATATATATATATATATATATATATATATATATATATATATATATATATATATATATATATATATCTGTTTGTGTGTGTGCGTATATATATATATATATATATATATATATATATATATATATATATATATATATATATTTATATATATATATATTTTTACGGAACAGAGAAAGATAATGTACACTTTAAGTGAGAATACTAAAAATCACTACTGTCCCGTAAAGTTCCAGGTTCAAAACAAAAGAGTTAGGTAAAATTACAAGTTAAAGTTTAATGCTCAAACTAACAACAAAACATTCAGGACTCATAAGGATAATGTAATGGCAAAAAACAGGTTAAATATATGGTTAACAGCAATAGCCTCTATTAACACGAAATTAGCAAGAGTAAATTTATCTAAGTCAGCCCTGATAAAATGAAAATACACTGGGTAATGCTCAGTCAATGCAAGATAAATTATTACAGATACAAACTATTATCAAAAATGACTGACAATAAGAACTTTACATGAATTACGAAAACTTCACTAGGCCTACAAATTAAACTTATGTTATACAGTACAAGAACAAAATGCAACAACACTTATACTCAAATTACACAGCTGCTAGATGGTTGGAGACTTCCTGAGCACTCACAACAATAACTGTACAGGGGAGGACAGAGATGTGAACAAAATGAGGAGCAGATCTAAGTGGCCATTAATGTAGAGACTGAGCTCATTATATAGGGGCCGGCAGAGCTTGATACAACTTGTAAGAAGGACGCGCAAATGAAGCCATGGGGACAAAGAGTTGACAATCCAGCTCTGAACAACAGAAAGAACGACTTACTCTACTATAACGGTAGAAGGGGGGGACTGAGGCAGAACACGCTCGTGATCAAACATGCAGCATACTGTGCGTTAAAATTACACAAAGGATGATGAAATCATAGGCTATGTAACAATATATATATATATATATATATATATATATATATATATATATATATATATATATATATATATATATAATATACCGTGTGTCACATTTCAGTGGACATGTTGTTCGTTCATTCGTCCTCTGTCGTCCATCACCAACTCTCTTGATGTGGTGCTACCTATGGTGCTACCTACAGGTAACTGCTGTACGATGAGTGACAGGCAAATGGTTTCCTAAAACCCAAGAAAAACTACTTTATACTCTTAGGTAGTAGCCTTACAACCAGTCTTCGAGTAGGGGAGAAAGAATTTTGTCCATTGTAATCTCCGACCTGAGAGCAAAAGAGAGGATGGAAGGGATTAGGGTTACACCAGCCACTATTCACACACCTAGTGAAGGTTTAAAGGTTTAGAGAATTTTGTCAGCTTGTTTAACATATCACTCAATGTTTTTCAGATATTTGTTAAGCGGAACTGCGTACAAACCTGACCCAGTTCACTCCATAAAACTTATTAGATTTCGAGTCATCACTTTATGGAGATATGATGTCACAAGCTTACCATAAGCGACAGTTCCTGACATTTATAGGACTCTTGGAATAACTCACACCCATAGTCATGAACGTTAGGTGGGTCAGCAACTTGACAGCCTTTCATTCTGTTATTTCATGTTCGTCAATCATTCAAACGAGCGACAGATGCGAGCAAGTGTGAACACTTACACACAAAGTTTGATTTCCAAGACAACAAGTTGATGGGTGTATAAATAGTCTAGTCTCTAACCATGCAATATTACGGAAATTTTGAACTTACAGTTATGAAAGATATGTTTCTGCAATTATCTTAAGAAAGTAACGTGACCACGTGAAGTGTATTTTCTCAAAAATAGCCCCTCCCCTACAAAAAAATAAATAAAATTATTCTCAGAAACATCATTGGACTAAACTTACAGCAGTGTAGTTTCTTTCTTTTTTTTTTTTTTTTTAAAGTATTTAACTTAACTGAACATGTGTAAAAACAGTGTTTGCTTCTTAAGCGACGAAAATTTGCTTAGAAATAATGATTTTATGAAAGTTTATATGTGACTAATTTTGTCTGGTGATGTCTGGTACTGTTGTCGCCATAATCTAAGTGTGTGATTACCCGTTCCAGCCCCGGAGAGGCTCAGGGACGGGTGTTGTTTTCAATTGGTTTTTCTGTCTGTCTGTTTGTCTTTCTGTCTGTTAACAACTCAACACAGAAACTACTGGTGCGCTTTTGACTAAAATTACGGGGATAATGAGCTGTAACCTTCTGTTCACCTGATTATATTTTGGGCCAAATTGGGCCAAGGCCCAGGCTGAAGGCCCAAAAAATGTAAAAAAAAAAAAAAAATAAAAGTGAAAAAAAAATCGTTTTCTCGCCATCACTTCTTCCAAATTGTCATATCGACATGGAACCAAAACCCAAAGGTGTTTCTTTCAAATATGTATCCTATAACATGCCTCATTACATCAGGGGGGTCACCCCACTCCCAATTAGCCGTAGGGAGGTCAATGTCAGGTGGGTCGTGCCTAAAATTTCAAATGGGCATAAAATCGTAAATTTTCACCCGATTTCCTCCAAATTTGATATGTGACGTAGTTGGCTAGACATCCTGTCGTGTTTATACGTCATCACTAAAATGACTACCTGGGGCGAGTTTGCTGTTCCTTGGCACTGCGTCTTGTTTCCAATAGAACTTTACCGCTAGGCACAAGTCACAGTGTGCTGATTTGATTTTAGTGGAAAAGAAAATATAAGAACGAAAATCTTTCCAATGAAAGCAAATGGTGAAACTACAGAGAAAAGTTGTGAATCTGAGTCACATCAGTGCTAAACATTTTCGCATAAAAAGACTGTAGCAGCAGTCTAGCAGGGCGGTACTCCCTAGGTGGATGGAATGCTGATGACAGTGAGAGCTGGAGCTCTCATTTAATCAGCCCTCGGAACTAGCTTTTGACCATTCCCCTTTGCTGAACTTTTTCAGTGTTTCAGTAACACAAAGAGAAGGTCAGTATGATCTCCAATATATGTAACTGTTAACACCAGACTACATGAGCATTACACTACACTTCCTATTGAAAATTTAAGCTAAGAAATGGCTTCTCATAACCAAGCCTCAGAGTCCCCAGGGAGGGGGGGTGGGGTATCAAAGCCCCCACCATCCGCTCCACTCCCGGTAACAAACAAGCGAGATGCCAGGAACTACTTTCTGACTCACTTCTTCGTTTCTGCAACATTCGCCGCCTTTCCCCTAACTTATACTTTGTTGAGCACCACCTCTCCTTCTCTAACCCTCACCTTCTCTTCCTAATTGAGACTCAACTCTCTGAGACGACTGATGGCAAACCATTCTCAGTATCCTCGTACTTTCTCTATACTCATTTCAATGCCAAAGGTGGCTGTTGTGAATATGTAACAACAACATATCTTGCTTTCATGTGCTTGAGCTTGAATCTTCTGAAGCCTCTACTCTCTGGCTTCGGCTTTCCTACGATTCTGTGAATAATATTTGTGCTGTTTACTTATCCCCTATTTCTACTGACAATGAAAAATTCTTCAGCTATCCTACTTCCTAAATGGAAAACATCCTTTCACTTCCTCGTTTCTCTGAAATCTCCATTCTAGGAGATGTCATTGTTCACCACTACCTTTGGCTCTCCTCTCCTTTTACTGATCCACCTGGTGAACAAGCCAACATCTTTTCTAACCTAGAGAGCTTGTACAGAGCTGATGGCCTTGGAGATTTTTCAGTTGGAGAGAGAGAGAGAGAGAGAGAGAGAGAGAGAGAGAGGAGACGCCTTCACTTCTTAAAGCAAAGCTTCATCCAGTGAATGAATGAAGTCGTATGGAGGTAGCTGGGGTAAAGCTGTAAATAGGTAATGAGACTGAAGGCGTTGTTATATAAGTGGGTGTGTTGGTCGAATGGTACGGTAATGGACCGCTGGGGGAAAGGACGCAAGATCGTTCCTTGACATAGAGAGGGAACAGTTTGAGGATCCATTCTCTGTAAACAGGGTCGTATTCTACGTGGCATAGGAGGCTTCATAACATCTCCTCCGTAGCAATTTACTTTACATATTGAGCCTTGTTATTCTCTTGCATAATTATATATGTAATATATATTATATGCATTAAATATATACCGTATATCATACATAAATAAATATACATAACATTATACAGTACAATATATATATATATATATATATATATATATATATATATATATATATATATATATATATATATATATACAGTATATATATGTATGTATGTATATATAAAACATACATATAATGTATATAATAAATATATTGAATAAAATTTATATACGGTATGTCAATATATAATATATATATAATAACTATTATATAAATATTGTTTGAATACGAATAGATATGCACCAATAACATACAAGGGAATACCGAAGCATAATGTGCTGTTACGAAATGTCAAAAGCCACTTAAGTACAACCCAAAGCCTTAACCTATCTCCCAGAGACCTAGAAACATGGAATTAAGATAAAATAGAATTATAATATTATCTCACCAACCTGCGTGAGGGATTTTTGGAACCAGTGAGGTTTGTTACAGCCTTCAATAATTCCTTCAGTAAATATATTTCCAAAGCCAAGTAAAATCGTCCAGAGAAAGCATACATGAAATAATCAAATACTATACTCCGTTTTTTTTTATTGAGGCTAAGATGCGCTTGACAGGATGATGATATTTGGCTGAATGGAACATGTCCAAAATATATTTACTAACCCAAATTTCCCCCTCAGATATTTGTTGTCAGTTAATGATGCTAGACTATGAAGTAATGTTGCATTCAGCCAAAAATCACCAATCTGTCAAATGCATCTTCGCCTCGATTAAAAAAAAAAAAAAAATGAGTATAGTGATCATAGTGAAGCTGTTATAGGGCATTAGAAAGACCAGGGAAGAAGAGGAGTTGGTAAAGAAGGAAACTAAGATAAAGAAAATTATACGAATAAGGAGATAAGAGAAATAGAGCGAAAGGTTAAGGACATTAGAAAAATGAATGTGCCAGGAACGGAAAGGAGATAAAGAAAAGAAAAATAATAAAGATGTTATTAATCGTAATATGGAGTGAGGAACAGGAGATCTGATGAGTAAGGAAAAATAAAATAATATGAAAATAATGAGAATAGGGAGAGGTTGAGCAGCGAGGAATCTATATGGGAGCGCAAATTTTCACTTCCTCCCAACGTCTCGGAGGGTCTTGTTTCCTCCACGCTGCCTTTGTTTCCTCACCGCTGCCTTTGGATCGTTAATTCACGTGGAAATCCGGTCCTCGGCGAGCGACTTCCCTTCATGGTTCGACCTCCCGGCGGACTAACGGCGTGGAGTGCCTCGCCGATAAATTTGTCGGGACACTGGCCTCCAGGACTAACGGCCGCTGTCCCTCTGGAGAAGTCTCCATCCGGATAATTCGGTGTCTCCTTGGCGGTTTCATAGGGGAAGTGTGCCTCTGCTTTCGTGGAAACATGGTCTTAGACTAAAATGTCCACGCAGAGGCTGCCGGGGGTCCTGAGGTCCGCAGTACCTTGCAGGCAGACTGGTCAGGTCACTGGGCTCAAGAACTTACTGCCACAGCTTCTCCTTGAGGTCTCGACTTCGTCGTCAGTTAATTTAGGGAAAGTCTTCGTGACAGCAGTTTCTGTTTCCTCATAACGTAAAAGAAATGAGTTTGAAATATAGGAGGCAAATGAGAGGACGGATAAAGAGGGGAATATACAAGAAAGGTGTTGAGTAACGCTTGAAATTTAGCAGACGATTTACGCATTTTACGCATCCAAACACTAGGCTATTTTACTTCAAGGTGAAAAGGAAGTTGTTATTTGTGTGTGTGTGTGTGTGTGTGTGTGTGTGTGTGTGTGTGTGTGTGTGTGTGTGTGTGTGTTTGCACGACTCTGGACAAAGGCTTGCAAGCCCTTTCCCTAAAGCCTAGGAGCCCTATTATTACTCGTTCAGTAATTCTAAATACAACTGTATATACGAGTAGAGACTTGGGGATGCTGTAAGTTCTGCTTGCTGGCCCAAATGGCAATGCATTCATGAAGATGACGTTGCCCTCCTAAATGTGGCTATATTGTTATTTTGTGGGTGCTGCATTCATCTGTCTTATTCATCAGCCCACACCTATTTTGGCTGGTAGTGACACCAGAATGCATCACTAGTTGTGCAGGCAGGACCGAGGCACTCTGGTCTCCTACTGATGATGTAACACTCATGTGTCATCTCCAGTGAGAAGTTCATAAAATCAGCTCCAAAGGCAGTATATCTCCAGGGGCGAATGGATCATCCTGCCCTAGAATGATAGAATGATAGATAGTTATATTCAGTCCAGTGAATATCAGTGTTTGGATGGAATAAAGTAACAAAATAAGTAATACTCGTATGTAACAAGAGCAATATTTGGTGAATAATGAGATCTCGGTCATCTAAATTTCAGCAACACTGTAGAATGAATGAGGATACATGATACCTATGTATTGACAATATTAACCTTCAAAAATAGCCTGAATCTGTGAGTGAAGATGAGGATGGTTTTCAGACTCATAGGTAACCGGTGAGTCTAATATATTTTCCCTTACACGATTATGGGGAAAAGCATGTGTTAAGGCTTGGCAGATATTAATGACACATGTTGAACCGGAAACTTATACGTAAAACAGAACAAGGAAGTTTGGAAGATATTAATGACATTTACTGATCCAGAAACATACGTATACGGAAAAGTGAACAAAGATGAATTATGATGATCGTCAGGTATGCACGGGAATGCTGATGGCAGCAAAGACATAAACTATGCACCTCACTGCGATTCTCTCTCTCTCTCTCTCTCTCTCTCTCTCAGGAAAGATGCTTAGACAGTTGTCATCATGATTATCACAAAATTCTCTTAGGCAGCATTTGCTCTCTTCTCGTGATTAACAAACGTCGATAATCAAGTTAAGGAGAGTTAGGCTGTGGGGATGAGTCAGTGTCGGCCGTAATGATAAAGACAAAGACTGGTGAGACAGACCTGAACCTGAGGTCAAATTAAGAGAAGGTGAAGAACTAGCGACAGATATAATTCATCATAAAATAAATGAGGGGGAAAGGGAAATTTGTTTCTGTACACAGATATTAACGAACTGCATCATTAAGCATATTTTTCCTTAAAAGCCATACACATCGGGCAGGTTTAGTGAACAAAGGTGTGACTGTGGTCTGTCATATCATCACACATGAGATGAGGACCGATTTTAAATAACTTGTTTTAAATATATCCATGTGCACCATAATCATGGATTAATTTTCTGCAATAATAACTACACAACATAGATTAAGAACCTTTGCTTTCACAGTAATTTTCACAATGATTGTGCTTCAAGTTGCCTCCAACCTGTCAAGTATCAATGGAAGGTACAGAATGGTGTGAGAAACATTGCTGGGGATAAAGGATGGAGAGCCACTGGGAGACCTGATCAATGTATCTAGAAATTTATGAACTATTAAACGAAAGAATTAGGAGGACGAAGCTGTGCCAAGCCACAGCAAACCCGTCCCCTGCAGTCATTTTAGTGTTGACGTATAAACGCAACAGGATATCTAGTCAAAAATGTCACACATCAAATTTGGAGTAAATCGGGTGAAAATTGACGATTTTATGCCCATTTGAAATTTTAGGCCCGACCTACCTGACATTGACCCCCCCTACCGTTAAATGGGGGGTGATCCGCCTGTTGTAATGAGGGTTGTTATAGGATGCAGATTTGAAAGATGCACCTTTAGGTGTTGGTGCATTTGAAAGGAGTTATGCCTAAAACACGATTTTTTTTTTTTTTTTTCATTTTTCGGGCCTCCAGCCTGGGTTTTGGCCCAATTTCGCCTAAAAAGTTAATCTGGTGATTAGGTCATAGCCCATCATCCCACTAATTTTAGTCTAAATCGCACCAGTAGTTTTCGTGTAAAGTTGTTAACGGAGAGAGAGAGAGAAAAAGACAGACAGACAGACAGACAGACAGACAAACCGAGTGAAAACAATACCCGTCCCCGAGCTCCTCCGGGGCGGGGACGGGTGATAAAAATGAGATGATTTTCTCTCTCTCTCTCTCTCTCTGCCCTTAGTAATTCAAATAAGTATTCTTCCTGTCTGTGCATCATTCTTATTTATTATTTTTTCTTCACTTATGATTTACACTCTTGGTCCATTAAGCACTTTTACCACCCTCCCTTCCTGTTCCTTGTCAATTACATCTACCCTCCCTTTATTATCACTTGCTTTTCCATTCTTATTTTCTCTCTGTAGGTTATTGCTCTTTCGATATAGAATAGCCAGGATGATCTTTCCCAAAAGCAATAACCAAATTTATTAAAACGTATATACAGTATCTCCTACGCTCCTCATGGGGCAAGATAGGATTGGATGATGGAGAGAGAGAGAGAGAGAGAGAGAGAGAGAGAGAGAGAGAGAGAGAGAGAGAGAGAAGCATACTGTAAACCTATTCTTTGTTGGAACCACAACAAACTTAGTGTTTTTGTAAATTTGTTTCTAGATGTTACACGATACAGTTCAGATGAACTTAGTCCAGCTCTGTACATTTCTTAACCCCTCCGCTTCAAATGTCGTATGTGCACCGCAGCAAATACCAAATTCCATGCTTTGACTGCTGTATACGTACTGCAGCTGGTATGACGCCACACATGAAAACTGGTCTGAGGAGGTTTAGAGCGTAAAAATTGCCAGAGGATGTCATTTAGCTCCCACTTCTGTCCAGTCGTCAATCAGTCTCCTACGATGTTCGATGGGGCAACATGCGCTGATGAATTGCTATAAGTGATATCCACTTGTGTAATTGGTTTAATGGAGGACAATGAAATACGAAGTACATGAGAAATGTGTAAAGTAAGATTATTTAGAGGGATATGAGATAATTTGGAAGTGTTTTGACATTCGCGGGTAGTGTGTGAACAAAAAATGTGTTGTAATTTGAGAAAGAAGGACGAAATATTCATATAACAAAATGCTGTGCTTCAGTGTTTCACTTGGACTTCTAGGCTACCAGTTGAAAATATTCAAGTTGGTCATCTGTGGTCTATGAAAATGATTATTACTAATTTTTGTACACCAATATAACCAAATTTAATTATGGTGCTTTCACTGTCTAGCGTCCAACAATCGCCAGCTAAAAGCTTGTAAAAGGTAGGTAAGTAAAAGTTCATGATCAGTGTGATGTTTTGCGGATTTCCAAAGGGCAAAAGATGATGTGGGAGGAATCGGTAATTAATAGCAATTATCGTTTATTTGATTCGCGTGTCTATCATCGCGAAAATTTGCCCACCCCGAAGTAGAGGGCTTTATAAAACGCTGCTGTAAGTTGTTCATGACAGCGACACTTAGATTTTTTGGGGGATGATCCAAATCTTTTCCCTAAACTTTCTTTAAGTAGTTGTCTTCGTCAAACGTTTTTTCTTTTTTTTCGAAGAATTATTAGACAGTTTCCAAAGCGCTATCTAAACCCTTCTCGGGCTTTTGATGGGTGGGTTGTGGTTCCACCCAGATGAAACTGAACTCTTTCTGTAACTGATGGATAGAAATACACCAGTTCATCGAAGAACTTCCCAGAACTGCGTATCGTAATTTACTGAAGATCACTGAATGTCCCTGCTCCTCAAAGAAGAATAGTCCAGTGAAATTTCTCTCTTGGAATGCCACTCAAACCGTATATTTCTTTGAATGTAGTGGTTTTTGTGCAGCCTATCGAGGCCTTTTATATCCCAGTACACACTATTCTTGAAACTTACTTTTCCAAAGCGGTCAGAGTAGGCTTCATCACTCATCCAAAGATTCTTCGGGAACTGTGGTTCATCTTCACCTTCCTGCAGCAGCTTCAAAACCATGGCGTTTCTTTCTTTATCTGCAGCTGTAAGTCTGTATCGTTTGGATCCAAATAGTATGCAGCCTAACGTCGTCAACAAGTACTTTTTTCAGTGTTTCACGAGACTTTTGAGGCACTGAATTCGCTGTCTAATCGAGCACTCTGTACTCGTCTGAACCTACTCTAGAACTGTCTACATAATTTCGGCTGTATGCATTGGTTTCCTCCTGAAAGGGTTCGACCGTAATCTCAAACTTTGTTGAGGTCAGCTAAAGTACGTCTGTACTCCTTGCTGAAGTGTTCTTCAACATTCATGTACTATCCATGTTTAAATAATGTTCCACACATCCTATGGTGTAAGCTTCAACGTGGCTGGATTGCACTCTCGTGGAAATCGTCTGCCAAGAACATTAACACAAAATTATTTGGACTTAAATGAACCACATGGTTTCTGACACAAACTTAATGCCAATTTTTGGTATGGAGCCACCCTGTCTCCCATTTCCTCCTCAGTTTTCTGTTTATTGTTCTTACCAAAAATAATTTCTCCAGTAACCCCGTCCAGTGCTTGCTGTTAAAAAAAAAAGAAAAAAAATAAGAAAACAACTCTTCCACATTTCATTAATCTTTGGTCTTTCGCTGTTCCATTTCTACTCTCTTCAGGCCCCTGCTATTATGGTCTGCCTATCAACCTTCGTTCCAAGTTCACACCTTTCTGTCCGTGCACCAACGTTCCCCTACCATTACGCTCACTGCCTAAGCACGTGCATCACCATTCCAACTACCATTACCCTCACTGCCTAAGCACGTGCATCACCATTCCAACTACCATTACCCTCACTGCCTAACTACATGCATCACCATTCCAACTACCATTACGCTCACTGCCTAAGCACGTGCATCACCATTCCAACTACGTTTACCTTCACTAGCTATGCACATGTAGGTATCACCATTCCCTCTGCCGTTACCCACAGTCCCGCTCCACATCACTCACTGTTTTTTCTTTTCTCGGCTGCCAGTTTTATTGATCTGAAAGTCAATGCCAGTCGGAAAAAAAAGTTCATCAATGACGTTACCAAGAGAGCTCAAGATCTCTCTCTCTCTCTCTCTCTCTCTCTCTCTCTCTCTCTCTCATCATTGATTCCAATGAATGTGATGCATTTTTTCTTTCTCCAGTCTAGTCCTATTCATCATGCTCTCAAGTCTTCCTGTATTTAACTTTAAGGATTCTTTTCCTCTGTCTGTTGTACGCCTTAATTCTCAGACACGCGGATTTTTCTCCCAACTAAATGAAGTCGTCATGCATTAATATGACTAAAGCAAAGCAGTGAGCCATCGGCATTCCAAAATGCTGAAAAAAAAAAAAAAAGAGCCCGAAGGAGTTGCATGAAACCATAAAGCTTGATGAGACGGGAGGCGAAGGAGGGAAGATGAGGAGAGGAGATTATTGAAGAACGAGGAGGGAATGGGTGAAGGAAAGCTCTCGGAGGAAGAGATAAATTGAAGAAGGTGGAGGGAGGGGTGATAGAGAGGGAGAGGGAGAGATAATTGAAGGACAAGGATGATTGGAATAAGAAAAAACTGACTAAAGATGGAAAGAGAAAAATGAAGGACAAGGAGGGAAGGAGTAAAGAAAACCTGACGAGGGAGATAAAAAGTTAAAGGACATGGAGGGAAATGGGTGGGAGAACTGCAGGAGGGGGAGGGAGACTGACAGAATGAGAAAAGAGAAAGAAAACGGATGGATACTGAAGATCGAATTAAGGATGAGGACAACAACAACAACAAAAAGAAGAATCTGCAACGAAGTAAGGGGTGATGGGGGACGGGGGACTGAATAATACTCGTACCGAAGAAAGGAGTGAGAGAAAATGAGGAAGGATGGACAGTTTTAAATAACGCTATGGGAAAGAAGGGAAAATATGAGGTAGGGGAGTGATTAAGGAAGAATTAGGAAAGAGGGAGGCAGAAAACAGAGGGATATGGAAGGAGGAAGGGAGAAATTCAAGTATGTGGAGGGATGGAAGGAGGCAGAACTGAGAAAGGAAAGGGAATATTGAAGAAGGTGGATACAAGGTTAGGAAGAATGTGGAAGAGACTGGAGAACTTAAGGGAAGAGAGTGATGCAAAACTGCGGAAGATGTTACCGAAGGGCACAATATATATTTATACTTATCGACTGTTCGGTGTTATTACGGCAGACATGCAGCTTTTGCCAAGTCTTAATCTTACGCCACAACACGACCGGCAACAGTCAGCGTTACTACACGATTCCATGATATACTGCTTGGTGTACAGGAACAATAGAGGGAAAAATAATAATAATAACTCTGACAGTCTGATGGGTCTGAGAAATGAATTCAAGTTCTTCCAGTTGCAAGCTGGGTGTGTAAAGCAGTGCACAGAGAATTCCCCCAAAGAACTGAAGGGGAGGAGGAAACAGAAGTACAGGAAACTGGAGTGGGGAAGGAAGCCAAAACTTTAATCCTGTGACGCACTTCCGTTAACCCGCTTTACCATTAAAGGATTTTATTATACCCGAGCTCTCAAAGCAAGAGCAAGTGTTATGTTTTGATTGGCGCACGCATGTGTGTGTGTGTGTGTGTGTGTGTGTGTGTGTGTGTGTGTGTGTGTGTGTGTGTGTGTGTATGTGTGTGAACAAAATAACAGAAACATATTTTTTTTCTGACTGCAACAATATTCGCTGGAGAGGTAGATGGACACCAAAGGAATTATTATTATTATTATTATTATTATTATTATTATTAATATAAGAAAAAAAAGCACAAACAAGCGTTTCCAGCTACACCTCCCAGGTGTCAACCTCCCACCCACGTATTTCTCCCAGGGACTTGCTTCACCTTTGACAGATTTTCTCCCATGGACATACTTTCCTTCTTGTACCTACTTTACTCTCTGTAGCTATTTTCTTCTGGACACATTTTCCCCTGACTTATTTTCACCAAGTGCTTATTTTTTCATCGACCTATTTTCCTCATATCTTATTTCCACCATGGACCTTCCTTTCCGTTGACCCATATTTCCTGAGGACATTTTCCACATGGACCTATTTTCACCAAATACCTATTTTCCCCTCATGGACCTATTTCACCACATTTGGAAATACCTAATCCTCACATGGAACATTTTTCTTCCATAAACCTGTTCCAAACGTGAACCTGTTTTACCCACTGGACTTATGTTCCTACTTGGGCCAACTTCCCCTGAAACATATTCTCTATAAACCTATTTTCCCAAAACGACCTATATTCTCACATGGATCTGTTTTTCCCATATGAATTTGTTCATATCATGGACCTATTCACTCCATGGACCTGTATTCCCACTACGTACCCACCAAACTGACCCCACCCCACCCCACACACTCACCCTGCCAATCACACCAACTCACCCCACGTTCCCTACCCCACCCTTACCACCCACCTAGCCCTTCCTACCCTACCCATTCACCCACCACCTGGGCCACAACCTGCCCCCCCACCCCCCACCAGGCTCATCCTGTCCACCCATACACATCCACCCCATCTATCCTGCCCAATCACCCACCTTGCACACCCTGTCTGCCCTGCCCACCTGACCACCAGCTGGATCAATTACAAGTTTACAAATTTATACAGAGAGAAAGAGAGAGAGAGAGAGAAAGAGAGAGGTCATCCTGCATTTATAATACAGATACACAAAATGTCAAAGTTTGATCATAGTTTGACCTAGCAAAGGCCAAGTAAAAAACTGTATGTATTTAGCGCAAATTTGAAGAAAAGGTTGGCAGTAATGCAGGAACTAAGAGGTTCCATCTTGAGAACAATCAGTTAAAGGTCAAGGTCACAGTCAACGTTAAAGCTTGACCTGTGTGGCTGTACTGTACATAACCAAAATAACTAGAAGTTTTCATTTGATTTGGACCATAATTGGTGGAAGGGTCAATGATCGGCCAAAGGATATTTTAGAATAATAGGTCAAAGTTTAAGGTTATATGGCATAGTCAACACAAAGTCTTTATTCGATTTATACTAAACTTTGCTGAAGGATTCATGGAAAGAAAAGGATGAAGAGATTCACTTCCTAAAACAGTCGGTCAAATATCAAGGTCACTTCCGAAACCAATTCACAGTGTTAGTATGATTTGGACCAAATTAGCTGAAGGGTTAAGGGTCAGGAAAGATTGAACAAATTATCTTTTGAGAACAATCAGTCAGTGGTCAAGGCCACAGGAGGAGTGTCAGATGTCCTGTCCTTAGACAAGTTGGTGGGCGCGGGTGTTAATCTCCCTGAGTGCTCCTTCTTGTACAGTTTTTTCTGTTACCTTTAGAATATATATTGTGTTAGAGGGGGACGCCTTCCTGTGGTGGCACCCTTATTACTGGGTGGACTGTCTGGTTATACAAAGCGTTCCTACCATATCCCCCCAGCAGAGGATGGTGGAGCGCAGCAGAGGCAACATAAGCCTACAGGCCACCGGGTTCACATTCAGATGAGCCTGAGACTACATAGCAAGAACAACAAAAACAAATTATTATTATTATATCTGGCTTAGGTGAGAGTACGCATAGTTTTCCTTAACCACTTCATTGTGAAACTGCTGTTTTGAGTTGATGCAAAATGTGTCGTTTGAAGGCGGCATGAATATATTTACAGAGAGTGTTGCCATACTGAACGTGTTGGCCTACGTGGACGATCTTGTTGACTTACCGAACATGTCTTGTGGAGAAGTAGCTTACAGATTTGAGCTGAAAAGGATAGCTTTGCCCCTCAATAACCCATCAGGCCATAATTCTTCCCTATGTTAAATAAAATAGCCTGGAGATAGCATAGCCAAAGGAAAAAAATGATAACGCCTTCAAATTTGTTCTTCCTGTTTTCAGATTATTTTCATTACCTGTGAAGAGGTTTTTCGAGGTGAAGTGATTACATATTGTCTTCGCTGTCCATCAGTACGAAAGACTTTTTTTTGTTATGATATTCTTGATGAGGAAACATATAATAAAAGTTTCTGTCAGAAACTGGTAAATATTTTTCACGATAAGTTTAAACTTCCAGGAAGCAGATAATTTGACGCCACCTGCCCAGAGAACGCACGCACGTACTCACACACATAATCACACACACACACACACACACACACACACACACACACACACACACACACACACACACACACACACACACACTACTTCTCCTAACCTCCCTATTATCTCTCCACCTCCCACACACATTTTTCCCTTCTCTCCCCTCCCACCCCTCCACACACACTCTGCCTTTCCCCCCATATGCACACTACCCCATCAAAACAACCTCCACCCCGTCTAAGCAACCCCCACACCAACAGTCAGGCACCCAGGGTAATTGCCAGAGTTTTATCAAAGTATCGGAAACCAAACTGAACTATTTACATTTCTGGAACAACTTTGCCACAGCTATTTCTTATTTTTTCCTCTCTCTCTGATTTTACTATTGGCATCCGTAGCATCGTCTCTCCTTCCCCCTTGCTTTCTGTCTCTGTCTCTGTCTCTGTCTCGGCCTCTGTATTGGTCTATCTTAGGAACTGCTTATCCTTCAGATGTTACTGGCCGTCAGTTCTTTCGCCAGGTCTGGCGAAAATCGTGATTACATTTGTTTGAGAAAACTATTACGCTACAACTCAGCTCCTTTCTTGCCTACACCTCGGTCACTTACTATAGTTTTAGTTAGTAAAAAAAATTTACGTAGATATGCCTGCTACATCTTAAAAAAAAAAAAAAAGTGCCATCGTATTCAAGAGGTTCATGAGTATCTTAAGCAAATAATTAACCATTCAGTACGATGGTCTCATTATTGATTTCTGCTTCCCATGGACAAAACTCAGGAAAGACACCTCGCATTAAAACAGTTATTAAGAATATTATATAAGTCATAAGGCCTTTACTAATCATTCCGGTTACTTATTATTTTCATTATAGCATTGCCGTCATCAGAATATTTTATTCAGTGTATCAAAGATCTAAAGTAGTGAAGGGATCATTGTAAGCCGTATCTAACCCCTATCATTCTAAAGCTCATATTCTCGTCGGTTGAGGAAACTCCCTAACACTTTTTCCAAAGCGATTTATTGTGCTTATTACACCTGTCTGTCCTCTCCTGTGTTACCTAAATTCTTCAAAAATCGCCTTGCTTTACATAAAAAGAAAAGCTTACCAGAGGATATTAATCAGCTATATCCACAAATAAATCGCTAAATACGAGTTGTCAGAGAGCATCCTTAACCAACGAGAATAAGAGCCTAAGTCTCTGCTAAGGTAAATATAATCCCAGCTGGAGACAGCTGGAATAGACGATACAAAACGTCACCAAACTGTTTGGCGAAAATCCTTTCGAAGCTGAATAAAACTATCCAGCAGAGGCAGGAGTATATCGAGAAAGACGTCCTCGTACAGAAGGGGAAAACATACACACACACACACACACACACACACACACACACACACACACACACACACACACACACACACACACACACCATGCGAGCGAGCGCTTTTTATTTGTCCACTCATTATAAGGTTTATACAAGACCTAATATTTTATTAATGTATTCGACTCTGAGCTAAGGCTTAAGAGCCCGTTCCATGAGGCCCAAAAGTCCTCTTATCTACCATACACCTTCACATGTCACCCCTTCGGCACTAACACCCACTGCCATACTGAATATATGCTAGGGCTGTCTCAGTCAGGACTGGTATACTCGCACTGGTATTAGCAGGGATGTTTTTACCTTATATCGGCAGGTTTGTGGTAGATGAGTGAAGTCTACTGTTTCGAAATTCAAATCTTTAAGCTGTTTCCTGCCCCAGCCGTGATTCAAACCCACTTGTATTTGGATAGTAGACCACCTTTCATGTTGATGATAATGATGATCATCGATATGTGATTATACTGAAGTTATAGATTAACATATAGGAAAGCGAATGGAGAGTGAAGCACCAGCGCTATAGATATTTGATAGTGATATGGTTGGTCAAAGGGCAGAACATTTAACCTTGTCCTGTGACCTTGGCCTTTATTAGACTGTTCTCAAAATAAAATTTCTTAACCCCTGCTGGACTCTCAAGCTAAATACCAAGCTTGGTCAAGATCGGACCCAAACTGTCTGAACTGACTTCATCTTTCAAGTCTCGTTCGCAAAATCGAATAATTTCGTCCATGTCCGACCCGCTATAATTCCACCACGTTTGGTAGAAATCGGTTTAAAGTTCGGTTATACTGTTTACACACACACACACACACACACACACACACACACACACACACACACACACACACACACATACAGAGAGAGAGAGAGAGAGAGAGAGAGAGAGAGAGAGAGAGAGGACAAAACCGAAAACAAGAGCATTCAATGAGAGCAAACCCCCTCAAAGGTTTCAGAGTTCAAGTCCACCTGTCAGTATTAACCCTGACATCCTTGGCAAAATACGACAGTTTAAAGAAATAAAGGGGATCTTTACGAGGGAATATTGGGCCCTTGGTCGTATGCCTCGGCCTTATATAGTACAGTCAGCATCATGAGTCCTGTCACTTTTCCTGCTCATCCCGTCGTGCATTGTAAAAATCAGTGTGGTGATTAAAAAAAGATGATGACTGGATTTAGCCTCAGATCAGTGCCACGACCCTCGTTTGCTGCAGGTCAGCCACAGTGATTATCAAAATCCGTGGAGCAAGAGAGAACCAGAGGAGGCCACAGGGCTTTTGAAGCCAACTGTAAGTGAGATTTCCATAGCTTGGTGATTTACGTTTCTTTTTTAATGACGTTGTCCTCTACTGCTGAACTTTGTCGCTCCGAAATCAAGCACGTGTTTCCTTCATATTCTATAATCAGTATTCCAGATCTGGTGCAATGCTGTCCAATACTGATTCATTTTTTTATGACCTTGATATTGAGTTTAGACTTATTCCCTTATTTTTTTTTTTTCAATTTGGCGCAGTTCCATACCAATCTTTTTCCATATTGTTGCAAACAGACACAAACAAAAACAAACTCTTAGTTAAACACACAACACCACTGTGCAACCTCATGCTGGTACAATAACCCCAAGAGGTTTTCACAAAAAAACAATAACACACACATAGTTTTATACCCAACTCTTATCAGGTTTGCGAGGCTACCATAAATATTCAGCATTTCATTTCAATCATGCTTTCCGTCTAAACAATCTCTCTCTCTCTCTCTCTCTCTCTCTCTCTCTCTCTCTCTCTCTCTCTCTCTCTCTCTCTCTCTCTCTCTCTCTCTCTCTCTCATGAAGTCTGCTGCAGTATTTTCGTGGTGTCACGATGGCTGGTGGAGTAAGGTCGCTGGTGACATGAAATTACACAAAAATAATGGTGGCGAAGGCAACTCTCTCTCTCTCTCTCTCTCTCTCTCTCTCTCTCTCTCTCTCTCTCTCTCTCTCTCTCTCTCATGTTAACGAATTTCTCTTGTGGTTATGTATAGTTCTTTAGTATCATCTTCATACAAAAGGAGAAAAGGCTTAGGATTATGACCTATCGACGCGACGTCACGAAGGACATTCAGAGAGACAGTCAAACATTACCAAGCCACACTCTTCCGCTAGAATAATTGTACGGCACAACAACCACGTTCGCATCCAGGTCCCCAACTTTTATACTCGGTGATCAGAGACACAAGGGTATACAATACAAGCAGTCGTCTCTCTCTCTCTAAGTTCGCTGCCGGAGTTTCATGGCTGTACGACGGCTGATGGATTAAGGTCGCTGCGGAGATTAATAAATTTATGTTCAGCTCATTCTTGTAGCTCAGATTAGTTTTTCCAGGAAGGACGAGGACAGAAGAGGGAGTAGAGTCTTCCTGTGTCTTTTGTTCATCCTATAAAGAAAATCAGAGTTAAGGGATAAATATCGTAAGCTATCCTTGTTCCTGCAGGAAGGACGAGAAGAGAATGTTGCGCAGAAATTTCGTTGTTCTTCCTGCAGACAAAAATCTTGACTATTAAGGGGGAATTAATAGTAAGTTTGTCTTCTAATACGGGCCCAGAGGAGTATTGGAAAATGTTGCAGCTTTTTCCATATATCTGGTGAGGTAGACTGGCTTGCTGCCATAATTTGCTTTCATAGTAACAGTGGAATTTGTATGAGTTTTTTTTTTTTTTAATCTAATATGTAGACTTAACTTCAACACACACACACACACACACACACACACACACACACACACACACACACACACACACACACACAACTTGACATGATTGAAGGGACTGACATAACTGGTATCATCATCATCATCATCATCATCATCACAACATTTATCTTTTCTGCAAAGATGGGATTAACCAGGAACCAGAAACAACGCATAACTAGAGGCCCCCCAAGGAGGGAATCAGACCAGCCGCGAGCCGATACATATCCAGCGCGGCATGGAATATGACCTTGACCTTGACCTACTGTACTTTTACCAATTTTCATCCCTGCTACGCACAAGCAAAATTTTGTGATGATACTTTGAGCGGTTGCGAAGTTATCGTGGTAACAGACACACAAACCTTGACCTACTTTCACCAATTTCGAAGTCGTGATCAATTCTCCTCCTCTAATACACATCTGTAAAATTTTGTGATGATATATTGAGAGGTTGCGAAGTTATCGTGCTAACAGACACATTCTCAGTCACACACACAGATAGAAAACTTGAAATCAATACCAGCTTCGCTATCACTATTGGTAAAAATGTTGCAGAAGTGTAGAGGTGCAAGGACAGGCTTTCGCAGTGCAGTACATGAAAGGCAGATGACCAACCTGATTACCATGACGGTCTTACAGGATTGCACACTTGTCATCGCCTGGGGATCGATCGTTCCTACTGGCGCTCCCATTATTACTTGCAACACATCTCAGATTGCTTTCTTGTTGGTGAAATAGGCTTTCTATCATCTTTTCCTTTCATATTTAAAACTTTCTTTCATTATTATTATTATTATTATTATTATTATTATTATTATATTAGTAGTAGTAGTAGTAGTGGTGGTGGTGGTGGTGGCGGTGGTAATAAGAGCTTTTTTATCAGTTTTTTATAATTGTTTTTATAAATTAACTGATGGAGAAGGGTGGGCATTTAAATGTCCTGCCATACGTAACCTAGTGTACGAGTACTGTATAATGAAAAATAATCGAGAAGTCGTCATTTTCTTGTGAATAACTGGTCTAAATTCACATTTCCTCTGCATGTGCATGTTGGGCAACAGCGGGGAAAGTGGCAAACTTCAGTGTTTGATCAGCTGCCAGAGTGTAATGGTGGGTATTTAGCTGCAGCTGTGGCCTTTGTGGCATCAGTTTATCTCTGACTTAACTGCCTAGAAACACTGCTGGGTTTGGGGAGGTGGTACGACATTGATATAGCAAAACCCCCACATAATGTACAGTTTCAATAATGCCCTGGTAGTGAGGTTCTTGAACCCTTACTACTTCAGTCATGTCTCTGTATTGCATTTGTCGATTCGTGCAACACCAGATACCGGACCAGAGTATAGCCCGGCCTTCACTAGGTGGAGGATATCTTCTAACGAACGAACGGGCAACATCAGAAAAGTTAAACATATTACATATCATACCCAAATGCGCCATCTCACAAACAAACCAGAGAGAGAGAGGGTGCAAGTAATGTGTATTTTATTTGTAGTAATTCTGATTGTAATTGTAAGCCAATAGCTAGTTGAAGTGTTACTATGGACATCTTCAACTATGCGTCTCAAAATGAAGAATATCGATCTGATTGTAAAAACTTCCTATGGGTAGATAAGTACGTTCATCCCTAAACAATACGAATAGGGGAAAAACTATTTCCATCACATATACTTTCTGGAAAACAAAACTTAATCTGTACGAATTATTTATCTTTTTGCACAGTCCAGAACAACAGGTTCATCTCAGCTGGGCCCAGGTTTTTGTTCTTTTTTTTTTCTATCACGTAATTCTATGGCAGAAAAAAAAAAAAAGTTACGGTTTTTCATCGTTTTCAGTGTACTTCGTTGTCACTCATCATATCCAGTGTTAACCCATTTTACTGCTAGGAATTCAAAATAAGGACGCCACAATTTTAGGCTAAGTTAAAGTGAAAAGAACAGTGGGAACTATTTTCATTTCCCAACTCACGACGTTATATATCAAGAAGCTCCCACACGCTCTAAATTTACCTCTCTCAGCACACTCTTTCTCTGTCCTTTGTCACTCTAACGTTACAGGGTTATCTCTTCTCCCTTCCTTTAACGTTCATTCAGGCTTTTCTCAGAATCAATTAAGGCTTCCCACTTCTACCACCCCCCCCACCGTCTCCTCTCTCTCTCTCTCTCTCTCTCTCTCTCTCTCTCTCTCTCTCTCTCTCTCTCTCTCTCTCTCTCTCTCTCTCTCTCATTATATTCCATCCGCTATAACAGAATCTGCCACCGATGTTTTTATCATGTTCACTAAAATATGCAACAGTCCTAACCTCCTGTACCATAATTATCTCAGCCATACTACCATACCGATGTCTTC
Organism: Coenobita brevimanus; assembly: GCF_032717465.1. Classification (NCBI taxonomy): domain Eukaryota; kingdom Metazoa; phylum Arthropoda; class Malacostraca; order Decapoda; family Coenobitidae; genus Coenobita; species Coenobita brevimanus. The sequence goes on along the minus strand of NC_137043.1, from coordinate 9,465,360 downwards.
TTAACCCTTTCACATCAAGGGGCATTTCTTTAGTCGAAGATAAGCCTCTACAAAGCAATAAGCAATAATATATGAACAAATTTGCTTAAGACGACATTGCAGTGAAAAGAACAAAGTTTGGTCATGCCATGCCAGTACAAAAATCCGATGTTTACTATACTCTTGCCACCTGCAGATGACTGAATTAACTTAGGGCCTCTAATGCTTAATAAGAACTTTTACTTCGAAAAGGCTCACCAACGTTCACTAACATAGTATGGAGGCACGAGTAACAGGCCAAGCGTCCTCAGAGAGCGCATACCGCCGCTAAGCCTTTACCAGACGACTCAGAAAAAAAAAAAAAAATCATCCTTGGCCCATGACCCACATATCCACACAGTTTCACTGAAATTCGTCAACAACTTATTGTAATGTCTTGTTGAAAACAAACACGCAGACAAACAGAGAGGAATACATAACATACTCCAAATTCATTGGCGGAAGTCATTTTTGTAAGGTAAGGACGTCTACACGCCACGATACAGAATGCGACAACTAATGGCTACACGTCAAAAAAAAGTCCCCTTAGCTGCATAAAAGTAAATGTGTGTGTGTGTGAGAGAGAGAGAGAGAGAGAGAGAGAGAGAGAGAGAGAGAGAGACTGGACTGAGGAGTATGGGAAACAGAATGTGACAAATAAAGCCAATGTATTCTAATGGAGTGAACCTGAGGCGCGCGCGCGCACACACACACACACACACACACACACACACACACACACACACACACACACACACACACACACACACACACACACACACGCAGTCACAAACGTAGCCCACCCACCTCTCTCTCTCTCTCTCTCTCTCTCTCTCTCTGCATCATCGCGCAAAAATATACATCATACCTACAAAATCAGCTTGAAAGACCCTGACATAAAGCAGGGTACAGTAATTAGGAATGTCAAGCTGTGGGGCGTTGACGAGAGTTGTAATTAAAATCGATTACTCCAGCTTCAGTACTAATTAATCCCTTTAGTGCCATCCCAGAATTAAAGTTTAAGGTCGACCTTTGATCTACGCACAGATAATACCCTGAAATATCTAGGGGCTCTTTTGATTAGTAATTGCTTCCTTTCATTACGAGGCTGAAATGTTTCAGTGTTTTATTGCTATATTTGACCACCAAGTAAAACATGCATCTAATAGTTCTTGTCTGGGTAATTTTATTTGCTGACACTTTCCCTGTTTGCACCAAGAAATGAAATAATAACGAGCATCCTGAGTCGTTTCCTTTCTTTTATTAAAAAATAAAAATTGTCCTGAAAGTTATAGTTTTTCGTGCTTATATATCTTTCTGCGTGTATCAGGCTGACTGTACCCTCTCGGTGATTTTGTTCAGCTTAGATGCTTTTCGAACGGGGAAGGTTGGACACAGTGCACAGTATTATATTCACCTCTAGATTTTATTCAGCTTAGGAGGTAAATATCAAGCTTTGTGGGTTGGATACTGCGCCCTACACTCCATTCCCCTCTGGACGATTTTATTCGGCTTAGGAGATAATTTTCAGTCATGTCATTGAAACTAGTACAATATTTTTACTTTAATTTCACGATTCTACACTCTTTCCATTGCAGTTCTTCGTGATCAGCACCTAGATTACTGCTAACACTAAGGCGCTACATCGTTCCTGTTGCAATTCTTCCTGACTAGCGCCGCACTGTGGTGCTTACTGCTTTAATGCGGTGTCGTATTCTGTGAGTTTGTTCTCTATGTCTCCACACGACAGGGGTCATCTCAGGGGCGACATTTTGTAGTGACATAGTCGGTGAAAGCCAGCCTTCTTAGACCCATAAATCCCTTCGGAGAGAGAGAGAGAGAGAGAGAGAGAGAGAGAGAGAGAACGTCTGTAGTAAGCAGGAATATAATACACGCCGTCGGCGGAGTTTTACGAAAGTGTGGATCCTCATGTTATAAGTTTCGTGTTTTCCTCGGATGTGTGGATTTTCTTTATATTAAAAGAGTGGCAGAATTTTATGTCATAAGCGCCTTTTTCACACCTCTTCCGCTAGCCAGACGTTAACGTTTGTTGCCCCCTGCACACCAGGGGGACGTGGAAGTACGGTTTTGAAGCAGGATGTTTTTGGCCGTTTCGGGACAGCCATTTCTTAATCTCAGGAATAGTAAAATCCACGCTGGAAACACACAGTTACATGTTTACTCTTGGCATGAAACGGAAACCGAAAGATCTCATTAAGTCACGTTTGCTTATCTCCCCTGAATTATACTTGTTGTACTGTGAGACGGCATACTTAGCCCTGTTTCTGTCAATTTTACGAAGAATTGCTGGGTGACCGGTACTCCTGAACTTCACACAGGTTGTAGCCTGAAGCTTTTCAAGTACATCCATGAAGATAAAATTAGTCAGAGGAGCTTTATAAACTTGCTAATTGAAACGAGCGAGGAAGGAATCAGCAGAATTGTTTGTACGTTTTTAATTCGAGTGTACTTCAGCCCAAAGTACTGGAGGATATCTTGACTAGGCTGTGACATAAATATCAACAAGATAGTCTGCAAAGCGCGAACCTGTACATCTGTCATCCTGGGGTGCGACTGTCATCAGATCATCGACAAACCAATCTTCGACATTTGCAGGATCAATGAAATGGAGACCAAATGATAGCTTCAGCCACTGGCCTATGACACTCTTGTTGTCTTTATATTCCGTACTTCGGCACAGGTTTTATATTTTTCGCCACCATGCCTCCCCTAAATGGAATCTGCAATATTTGATGACAACGTTTGAAAATACGTCTAGTTCAATGAGCGGTCAGGCCAGGCTCGATAATTACCATTAATGCACTGAATATACAGTGAGGGAGTTCACCAACCGTGCCGCTCTTTTGATGGACAATGATGGTATGCATTTCGAACATGGTCTCGAATTTTAATCCGCGCTTTCCCAATACGCCCACCGTCGGAGGGTAGGAGTGAATCTATTTTGGCAAGATTATATTAAAAATGGGGCTACGCCAATTCCAGGCCAAAATGAAATCCATTGAGTGGTGTAATGGGACAAGCAAGATGTGAGATGTAGCGCGCCTTGCTATATCACCAGCCTCCTCCAGAAACTTGAGTGAGACAAGACAACCCACTGTACCTGGAGAAGAAGGAGAATGAGGAGGAGGAGGAGGGGGAGGAGGAGGAGGAGGAGTGCTGGAGAAGAGGAAAAGGAGAAGGAAGAGAACTGAGGAAGGAGAGAGTACGCTATGAGAGGAAGGACTGCCGGGAGAAAGAAATTGCTGAATCATACACTGACCCAGCCCTGTGACCCTAACCTTTGAACTGATGTTATTAAAAGACGAAAGGTTAACCACTTAACTGTCCCTCTAACCCTTTGCCAAATTTGGCTGAAACAGGATATAAACAGAGTGAGTTGTTTTGCACACACACACACACACACACACACACACACACACACACACACACACACACACACACACACACAAATGTCGAGCAAAATATAATACTTTCATTTCGCAAGTGTGTATGTAATAATAGAGCTGAAAGGTATACTATGGATACTGAATCTCAAGGGAAGATGGGATGGAAAGTCTCATAAATAAAAGTCTTCAATAAAGTCATTTCACTGTAAGTACCAGTCAAGTAAAGCAGTTACTTGGAAGAATTATAGCCTAATGTGTCTACCTATCTATCATTTAATCTTTTACTGCTTCATTAAATGCATAACTTTCTAGTACCAGAGTTCTTAAACGAAATATTTAAGGCGAGAGTCACCATTCACTCTTACATGAACGTTAATATGTTAACAAGATGTTCCAAGCACTCCAAGGATGTAAACACTTATGGCTCTCATCCAGCTGGAGCCCCTGAATCCTCTAGGCCAAGAGGTGTTCATTTGCTTACAGGGTTTCAATCCAGCATATGGAGTGGTTTCTTGGGCTACAAGAAACCATGTTTTTGTCGTTGAGTGCAGATTCAACTTAAGGTAACGCTATATTAAGTAAGTGGATGATGGACATTCCTGCAATATATCGATATAATTATTTCATTTCTATCATTTTCAGCCCAGTACAATCAAGACACAATGCTAATACTCATCCCAATTAACGAAATATGTCAAGATACTCCCGCACAGTCAAAATTCATGTCTCTGTGCAATATATTTATTTTTTCTTGCGCTCAGATGAAGTCATGGGTTACTTCATTCTCCCCACAACCAGACAGACTTACTAACTTTCAGAAATATTTTTTGAACTGGAGATATAGCTTCATTAAACCTGTTACTCCGAGAGGTTGCCCCCTGAGCTGGATAAAATCGCCTCCAGGAAACACGAAGACACCATTGCAATGAGGAGTAAAAAAAAAAAAAAAAAAACTCTAACAAAACAAGTTAATCTTTTTTATTTTGTTTCACATATAAATATTTCACCTCAATGACGACTTTCACCTCCTAGTGATGCTGGAAACCGGTGATTTTATGTTGCTGTGAAGAAAGTTTTCGAATTAAATATGTTAGTTATAACCTTCATTAATCCCTTCACTATCAGAGATGTTTCGCAAGCTGAATGAAATCGTTTCTCGGTAGCACAGACAATGGAAAATGCGTAATCTGATTAATGAGATTAATTACCACACTCAGATTACTCTCCTATTCTATTCCCGTGATTGGTAGGCAATTATGTTAAGATTCAGGAGGTTTCAAACACGAGGTATTAGAAAGAGGCTGCGTTAATCCCTTCATTCCAACATATCTTAAGATGAATATCACTGTTTGCAGGTAGGAAGAATGAAACAGAAAATCACCTATCTGCACATGACTCAGATTTCTTTATCTCAAATTTACTCTCGTTTCCCTCAGATTCGGTTAGTCTCTCTCTCTCTCTCTCTCTCTCTCTCTCTCTCTATCTATCTATCTATCTCTCTTTTCCCCTTTGTCTGTCTGTCTGTCTGTCTGTCTGTCTCTCTCTCTCTCTCTCTCTCTCTCTCTCTCTCTCTCTCTCTCTCTCTCTCTTCCCCTTTGTCTGTCTGTCTCCCACCCATCCACCGACACACACAAACACAAACACACACACACATCTGGCCCCTGTCCAACTGCACCCTCCAACTGTGCTGATATTCATTTTCACATTCACCATTTACACTTGTTCTTGTTTTCATCCAAAATGAAATGGTAAAAGAATTCGCTGCCTGAAAACTAACAAAAAATATACTCGACCTTTGTGGAGTTTCTCTTCTGACTGCAAACACTTTATTCTATGATTTCTTGTTTTACATTTCGGAGTTTCGTAGTATTCTATTGTACAGTTATAAATACCCTACACTTAATGATGGCTTTGCCTTATCTGAAGCCAGGTTGAGGCAGATGCTTCATCAATTTCCGTTTAACTTTTTTTTTTTTTTCTTTTTCTTGGGGTGCTGTAGTTAGTGATTTCGTCTGCTCTCTCATGCTTTCATCTCGTCAAGGTTTTGTTAAGTGTGTATACACTCCTAGTCACTCCTAAACACAGCCACTCCACCAACATAAATTTTCACATGAACTTTTCACCCTACACACAAAAAGCCATATACTGATATGTGAAGACTATCTGGTAAAGATTCTCCAGTGACTGACGGAAGAGTTGCCCTTCAGGACCTGCAAAACGCAGTTGAACTTGCTTAGTGGAGGTGTTCACCGATATCGCATTGCTCGGACATTGATTGATTGATTGATTGATTGATTTATTGTCTCCTTGTTACTTAGAAACAGAAAAGAGAGCAACGACTTCAGGCAACGGTTGCGTGTTGTATTTCGAGTAAATGTCTTAGTGCTTTCTTTGTCCTTCACTCTGGTATGCGTTTGTTTGGTCCATACCCACATACAGTAGTTCTGTCTAAATGTCTATCTATCTATCTATTGCCCAACGCCTTAATCCCTTATACAGGGTGGCCACAAACAAATCGCCTCCACGTCATCCTGTCCCCCGCCATTTCACTGCCCTGCTCCCAGTTCACACCCTCCTCTCTCATATACCTCTCCACTCCATCCCTCCATCTCATCTTTGGCCTTCCCCTCCCTCTCTCCTCCTCCACTTCACTCACATACACTCTCCTCGTCAGTCTCTCACTCTCCATCCTCTCCACATGGCCAAACCACCTCAGCGTGTTTCTCCTAACGCCACCTATCACATCCACATCCACACCACAAAACTCCTTCACATCCTTATTTGTCAGTCTGTCTCTCCATGTGACTCCACAGGCTTCTCTGAAATACGAGTAACTCATTTCCAATAATTATTGTTTCCTCCCCACTTATTTCCTTCCTCACAGTCTAATACATTTTCTGTTTCGTTCCTTCCTTCCGACTTGGTCAGACACAGCACATTTTGGTTTGCTTCCCTTGTCAGCCAAGTTTATTTATTAATCGAGTGATAGAGAACACTACCAGAGAGGCAGAGTTTCAGCAAACCCTTGCACAGCACCGATACTGGGTTATTTTGAAACCATTAGACTTACAGCGGATCTACGTACATCGTCAGTAAGCTTATGAAAAGGTAATTCGATTTATTTACGTGGCTCTTGATAAAGTAAGAGGAGTTCCTGACGTGGATCTGCTCTAAATTTGGAATCGACATTGCTAGAAAGAAAAAATAGGCCAAAATCAAACCTCAGCTATGGTATCTCTGGAACTGTTAAAGCTACAGCCAATCTACATACGTCGTAAGACAGAAAACCTAAAAAATGTTACATTATGATTTGTATCAAGTTTTACCACCATATTGCTCACACTCACAGTCATAAAATACTCAAAGAATCTCGTGAGGTGTAAGGTAAAGAAAAAAGAAAAGAAAAGAAAAGAAAACTGCGTAATATGGTGGTCCGATGTCCACTGAAGGGTTTCCAATATATATCTATATCTATATCTATCTATCTATCTATATATATATATATATATATATATATATATATATATATATATATATATATAACCTTCACTATGCCTCCTTATTTCTAAACTATGCATACTAACAAGCCTAAGGCCTCGGCCACACGAAGCCCAAAACATAGCACAAAACATTACTGGTAGCATGTCTGGAACATGCTAAATACGTGCGTCTGAACAAGCCACAAACATGATGGTACACCTGCCGTCCAATTTAGCTTCAAAATGCTGCAAACACAGATTCGATCAAGTTCAAAACATCTGATGGTCCACACGAGGGCACAGCTGGCAGTTACCGTCGACATGGCAGAGGAGGAGGATCTACTAGCAGCAGCTGCAACAGTTGTTATATGTGGTTACAGACACAAACGCCATCGCCGATATTGGGTGCGTCCCTCAATAAAGAAGGGGAATGAACACAGGGAAATGTTATATAATGAGATGGCGTTTGACAATGTAGGACTACTGCCCCAACACATCAGTGATAGTGGGACATTTATTTATTTATTTTTTTTTTTTGTATGTCTGCATCAGATTTTGAAGTGCTCCTAACTAAAATAGCTCCCATAGTTAAGAAAGAAAACAGCAGTTGCCTTGTCCGCTGAGTAAGAGAATGTCCAACAAGAGAGTGTTTGCCCCCACACTTGTTCCCGGCCACGAAACGTCCACACTGCAGTGTCTCGAAGCATGTTCGGGGGTTTGAACTTCCAAACGAGAGATGTCGAACATGAATGCAACATGGCCGTAGCAATGTTTCAAACATGCCTCAAAACATGTTTTTGTACCGTGTGGCCGAGCCCTGACACGACATATACTCACTCCCTTCCCTCACCGAAATGTCTCCCTGATATGTACTCTAATACAAATAACTTCCAGATGATACATAGGATAAATTATTCCTGGCGGCTAGAATTACGAAATGTGTGTGTGTGTGTGTGTGTGTGTGTGTGTGTGTGTGTGTGTGTGTGTGTGTGTGTGTGTGTGTGTGTGTGTGTGTGTGTGTGTATACATGTACGTTTGCGTGCATGTTTGTTTGTGTGCATGTGTGTTTGAACGTGTGTGTGCGTGTAGGCGTGTACGTGTGTGAGTTTACATGAGCTTATAAGCATCTTCTGTCAAGAAGTAGACTGTACCACCAGTCGAACAGGGCGGTATTTCCAAGATGGATGGAGGGCTGGTGAAAGAGAGAGCAGGATCTCCCGATTCATCAGCCATCAGGATTAACTCCTGACTACCCTCCTTTGCTGAACATTTTCAGTGTTTCAGTAACAGAGAGATTAGACCACCATACTTTCCTATACAGGTTCCTGAACTCCAACACCAAACTACATGCACATGACGCACCACACTTCCTATTCTGTTCTCAGCAAAAATGGCGTCTCAACATCCAGCCTCGGATTCTCGAAAGGGGAGAGGGAGAGGGAGGAAGGAGACCATAAAAAAACCGGCCATCCGCCCATTTCCTGGTGACGACAGAGTGAGATGCCTAGAACCAATGTCTGACTCACACTTTATTCATTTCTGCGACATTCGCGGCCTTTCCTCTAATCTTCTCTCAGCTGAACACCCCCTCTCTTCCTCTAAACCTCACCTTCTCTTTCTCACTGAGACTCAGCTGTCCGAGGCGACTGATAGCAAACCCTTCTCTGTAGCCTCCTACTTTCTCTATACTCACCTCAAAACTAAGGATGGCTGTTGTGTGTATGTACTCAAAAGTATATCTTGTTCTCGTGTTTCCGAGCCTGAATCTTCTAAATTCTTTACTCTCTGGCTTCAGCCATCCTGTCATTCTCCGACTAAATATGTCTGTGCTGTGTACTTATCCCCTTATTCTACTTACTATGAAAAATGCTTTTACTATCTTGCTTCAAAGATGGAACACATTCTACCAATTTCTCATTTTAATGAAATCTCCCTTCTAGGTGATTTCAATGTTCACTACCACCTTTGACTCTTCTCTCTATTCACTGATTCACCTGGTGAATAAGCCTACATCTTTTCTATCCTTAGTATTAGATTTGTCATTTTGTGTTAACCTTTTTCTCTCATCTCACTTTATTCATTCTTTATGAACTCCCCAATTCTCTTCCATATAATATTCATTGTGTATAATTCATTTTCATTCATTCACTATTCATTCATTCTTTCATTCATTTATTTATTCTTTATTCATTCTTCAGAAAACCGTCAGTTGACATTCACATCGTGTTCAGTGTTTACACTTCATTTTCATAAGTGTAGCTATATATTATGAACTCCCCAATTCTCTTCCATATAATATTCATCATCCCCCCTGGGGAAGGGGGGATAGAATACTTCCCCAGTATTCCCTGCTTGTCGTAAGAGGTGACTAAAAGGGACACTTTTATCTACATTCTCTTTGCTCTCTTTCTTTCCCTTGTACTTTGTCTGTCCAAACCCTCTGCATTTTACTTTCATTTAGTTAATATCCTCTCTCCACTGTCTGGTTCCTGCGAGTCACTGGCATTGGCTCCAGGGTAAAATATTTTTTTTTGCCTAAGAAATCTTGATGAACTCTGGTGACGAAGCAATGGCCCTCAGTCCCGTGCAGCCCTTAAGTGGGCAGGGGGTGCTAAGAATCCCACGGTGTAAAAATAAGCTTATACATCCAAAAAGAACCTTAAGAATAGGAAACTGGAATGTTCGAACTCTCAATCAGGCTGGTAAAACGGAAGAGCTTATTTCAGTGTTCAAAGAATACAAGATGGATATTTGTGCTCTTACAGAAACTAGGTTGCTTGGAGTTGATAAAATGAATTTGGAAGATGGTATTACTATGTTGGTTTCTGGTAGGAGTGATGGAAATCATTACCAAGGAGTAGGCTTACTGCTGAGTAGAGATGCTTGTAAGGCAATATGTGAGTTTGAACCAATTAATGAGCGCTTGCTTTATGCTCGTTTAAAATCTGACCATGTTAATATCAGTATGGTTGTAGGGTACGCTCCGACAAATGAGGCTGCTGATGAAATGAAGGATGACTTTTATGAGAAGCTGCAGGATGTAGTGAATAGAGTGGCAAGATATGATGTGTTAGTTTGCATTGGTGATTTTAATGCGATTGTTGGCAGTAGTAGGGATGGCTTTGAAGATTGTATGGGTAAGGAGGGTGTTGGTATAAGGAACGAAAATGGGGTGCGACTTGGAAGCTTTTGTTTCGCAAATGACCTTATAATTGGTGGAACTATCTTTGAGCATAGAAAAATACATGACTACTTGGATTTCACCATGTGGTAAATATTGTAACCAGATTGACCACATTGCAATTAGCAGAAGGCATAGGAGTTATTTGCAAGATGTTTGCGTAAAGAGGGGGGCAGATATAGGTAGTGATCATCAACTTGTTGTGTCAAAGATTAAAATAAAACTTAAGAGAAACGTTAATGGTAATTGTACAGGAGGTAATAATTATGATCTGGATGAGCTGAGAAGTGATGAGAGCACGAAGGAAAAGTTTCGGTGGGAATGTTGGAACAGGTTTCTAGTCCTGCAGACTTTGATGGAATCTGAGGACAATGATATTAATCAAATGTGGAGAGAGGCAAAAGAGGTTTTGCATGAGAGTGCTAAGGTTACTATTAAGAAAAAGGGAAAAGTGAGAAGGAGAAAATGGATGTCAGATGAAACATGGAATGCAATTCAGAAAAGGAAAGAGGCTAAGTTAAAAAGTGAAGAACAACATGTTGATGGCCAGGTTGTTGAAGTACTTAGAGCAAAGTACTGGAGTTTACATTCTGAAGTAAAAAGACTCGTTAGACGTGATAAGAGGAGACTATATGATGATAAGGCGACAGAGACAGAAATTAAATTAAGTAAAAATGACGGTCAGAGCACAAGAGCAGCGTATCAGGCCATAAGGGAGTTAACTGGGACTGAAAAGAGAAGGAAATACCTGTACGAGATAGAAATGGTAATTTGATTACTAAAGATTTGGATATCAAAGGAAGGTGGAAAGAGCACTTTGAATCTGTTCTAAATAGACCAATCCCAGCTGAAGAGGACATTTTGCCAGCCGAGAGAGATTTGCAGATAGAAACCGGGGATATAACTTTGGAAGAGGTAGCAAAATCTATAAAGGAGTTAAAGAATTTTAAGGCCCCAGGAGAGGATGGAATATTCCCTGAAATGCTTAAGGTGGAAAATGACGAGTTGATGAATGCGCTTTTGAAACTTTTAAATGTGGCTTGGGATAATGGTGGAATTCCAAAAGAGTGGAAAAATGGAGTGAAAATAAAAATACCAAAAAAAGGGAGATTTAAGTGTGTGTGGCAATTGGAGGGGGATAACTTTGACACCTGTAGTTGCAAAAGTCTTTTCCAAAATCTTGTTGAACAGAATAGAGCAGGTAATTGATAAAATTTTAAGAGAAGAACAAGCGGGATTTAGAAAGGGTCGAGGTTGTAATGATCAGATTTTTATTGTAAGGCATCTAATGCAACAAGCTAATGAGATGAAAATGCCACTTAGTATGTGTTTTGTGGATTTTGAAAAGGCGTTTGATAGTGTTTCGCGTGGAGCTATGTTGAAAATTATGAGATTCTATGGTATACCAGAAAAGTTTGTAAATATTATTAGAAGTCTGCATGAAGGTAATTTTTGTAAGGTAATGGTGGGTGGTTCTTTGAGTGATTCATTTCAAGTTAGGTCAGGAGTGATTCAAGGAGGAGTTCTTTCGCCATTGTTGTTTGTTTTGATTATGGATTATGTTATGAAAAAGGTTGTAAGGAGAACAGGTGCAGGAATTAACTGGAAAGAAAATAAGAAGCTGATGGATTTGGATTATGCTGATGATATTGTACTGATTTGTAGAAGTATTTACGAGATGCAGAGGGTGCTTGATTGTCTGGTGGAGGAAGGAGAAAAAGTGGGACTGGTAATAAACTGTGGAAAGACTGAAATTATTAATATGAACGTGGAGAACCAAATCGATTGTGTAATTGGGAATAACGTGGTGAAGAATGTAGAAAACTTTAAATATCTGGGAACGATTGTATCATCTAATGGATCATTAAACAATGAAATTGAAGAGAGGATTAGACAGGCTTGGCGAGCTGTTGGAATGTTGAAATCTGTTTGGAATAATAATATGCTTTCGGTACATACTAAAGTGAAAATTTACAAGTCCATGGTTAGACCAATTTTAATTTACGGGCATGAGTACAGTACAATTGCAACAGATCAGAAAGTATTAGGATTTGAGAATAAAATACTGAGAAGGATTCTTGGGGTAAACTGGCAAGACAGAGTTACAAATGCAAGAGTAAGAGATATTACGAGAGTGGAACCAGTTAATGAATATGTGAGACTGTCTCGCTGGAAGTGGCTGGGGCACATATACAGAAAAGAAGGTAGTTTAATACAGTATGTGCCAGAGTGGACTGCTGGAGGAAGAAGAAGTAGAGGTAGGCCGAGGGAAACCTGGTTGAGGACAATGAAAAAAGAAGCAGGAGAGGAGTGTTGGTGCGACCTGAAGGAGATGGCAAGAGACAAATATTGGTGGAGAGTTCATTGAGGCCCTATGCATCCCGTGGGGTGCCACAGGAAGTGATTGATTGATTGATTGATAATATTCATTGTGTATAATTCATTTTCATTCATTCACTATTCATTCATTTTTTCATTCATTTATTTATTCTTTATTCATTCTTCAGAAAACTGTCAGTTGACTTTCACATCGTGCTCAGTGTTTACACTTCATTTTCATAAATGTAGCTATATATTTCTCTGCTCCAGGCTTAGCCTCACCAGTTTCACTGTATGTGCCTTACATCAAACGAGTGAAACTCTCTTCAACTCACCAGTCGACTAGAGATGATCATGATGAAATGGCAGTGGTGTTGAGCATGGAATAACTTTGCTTCATAAGCGTAAATTTTAACTGAAACCAACCGCAAACACCACTAACACTACTATTTCTGCTTTTACTGAAACTGTTCCAACTTCTGCTACCACTTATTATACCGCTAGTCATAATAGTGTCTTGGGTCATCCAGATTATTATAAACCACATAATCTTATTCCTGCCCCCCAAAGAGAACCTCTTCCGTCTTCTCATTTTCCTACTGACCTACCTTCAGTTAACTTTGTCAAAACTCCATTCTCTCTTACTACTCCTTCTACCTTGGTTTCCCCTTTCTCTCTCATTTTTCGTCCAGTGCAGTGTCTCCTACAGCACTTTCGCAGTCCCACGTATGCGAACAATGATGACAGGCGTGGTTGTGCATTTCTCTGCTCGTTCACGTTCAGCCATCAACAGTGTCTCTATTTTTTTTTTTTTTTTTTTTTTTGCCTGTCGACCATTGAGGCCGGAGCCCCTGGTCATTAAGGCAAAATATATATATGTATATACATTTACACATATATACATATATATATGAACATATATATATACATACATACATACACACATCCATGCATATGAACATACACACTTTCAGCACACGTACATATATATATATATATATATATATATATATATAATAATTTTTATTTTAATATTTTTTTGTAATTTAATTTTTTTTTTTTTTCTTATTTTTTTTAACCTTATATTACTTATAAACTAAAATGCCTAATGTAAAGACCCTAAAACTAGTCACCTAACAGACAAATCGCTAACCTATACTAAATCCTAAGAGACAAATAACTATACCTACACTAATGGTAAAAAAGCCTCAACCAAGAGATCACCATCGACTGCAGATGTGTAATGCCATTCTACATTACATACCTGCACTCATCACCTGGTGACTGTCAGTCGAGGCACAATCTGTGTCTCTATTAATTATCGCTCTTTTTTTCTAGGAGCATACTGCGTACCTGCATGGAGTCGTCGCCTGTTCAGTGGGCGCGACCGTTCGACAGCACGTCAGAGCGAGAAATCCTTTATTGTTTGCTGTCATTGTGGTGTCTCTGGATATCGTAGGTCAAATTGTTATCGTAGGCAAGGACTATTCCGTGAGGACAGACAATCCCGTAGGTCACGGTCCAGTCATGGATACTGTAGGTACTATGACTAGGCTATATTTATATATATAAAAAAAAAAAAAAAAAAAAAAAATTGCCAGTATCCTCGGAAACTCCTTACTTTACTGTTTTTTACAGTTAATCGCACATCTTATTCCTTCATTTTTTTTTTCAGAAGTATCTTCACAAGTGTGGATTTGGTGTCAGTGAGAGGCTTAAAGACAACATGTAAAAATATTTAGCACCGTGAGACTATAAAAACGTTGATCGTTTATGGTATTGTAATTGAGATATATTGATACATATACAACAAACAGCAAAACAATATATATTTTCCTGATCAATATCGGAAGAAATTTCTTGAAGTTTTTTGTTGTTGTTAATGCTGCAGTGATAAATTAAGATAAAATTATATCAGACACTCACGACACAAACTCCCGATATCCCGTGCTAAATTACGCCAAGATATACGCTGACTATGTTTATGTCGAAAAATATAAGCGTTCAGCGTGACACATAATGGTACAAACAGGAACATTTGTCTTGGTCGTGACGGTTATGGGCTTCAGGATCATATACTGATTGGATGTGGCTTCTCAGATATGGAGACTGCCATCAGAAGTCCATTAGCATTATTATTTGGTGAAAATGTATAACCGTAAATATTTTTACCTGTAATGGTCTGTACCCGGAGGAGATAAACCATTAATGTATGACCAACAGAAAGATGAAACACACCAGTAGGCGTCCCGGAATGATCCGTGAGTGAATACATGATAAACAAATAATTATAGTTCAATAGTGCTCTGCCATCATTCCCACTGTCCAAGCTATACACTGGGTAGTAAACCTGTACACAAGGTTTTGATGCACCTACGACACCAACACAGAGCTGAATTATAGCAGGAATCACACGTCACCTGCTACTTGAAAATAATAATAACATCAAGTGTGATCAGCAAGGGATACTACGTGAACAGTTTCATGGTATGGTGGGTATGTCTTGACGACGTGTGAAAGAGGCCACAGGGAAGAGCAGTAATATATTTGTAGCTAATTCACAGCCATATACTGTTCCCCACAACAAGAGGGATGGAAGGCGCCCGCTACAGTTCCCAGCCTTCAGATCTACCCACTCCACCACCAGCTTCTGTTCCCGTATATCGTGATAGCTATTATCACTGGGAAACCAATCAACATTACCCGAAAATGCAAATGACGCAGGTATTGCTAAGTTTCCTATGTTTTAATGTTTTGCAACTCAAGAAATGATAACTGAACATGACACACACACACACACACACACACACACACACCGCTCGCTGGCTCAGTGGTAACATTCTCGCTCACCCGCTGGTGGACGGGAGTTCGCGCCTCGCTCAGGTTGTGAAAGTTTCACTGACGAAGTGGGTGGTTACTGTCCTCCTTGGCCAAGGGGACGGGTGTGTGCGTGTGTGAAGGTCACAGCCTTGCCTTTAGGTCGGACTATATGAGCTCTCAGCTACCTTCCGGTAGGGTAAAAGCTGACGATCACGACCATCAAGTGATCCTGACTGACCCGGTGAAAAAAATTACACACGCGTAGTTTTCTTGTCTGCTCATCGGTATTACTCTTGCTGATGGCATTTCTGCTTTTGGTTACCTCTCCATTATTATTAAAACCTCATAATCATTTTCCATGTAAGCAATACTTGTTAATATGGAACTGGGTATCATGCATATGTTCAAGCTCACCAACTGAGCATTTCAAAAACTAGTGCAGTTCATAATACCACTTTAACATAATCCTTCTTAGACTGTGATAGTTTTACCTGCATATTGTGATTTAGATATATATTCACGATTTGTGGTCTGCATCACCCGCCACGACGTGACCCGACACGCCGCTCACAGCACCTGCATGTGACATAAGAAAGCAGTTTCTATTATGGCCCAGACGCCAGTGAGACGGAAATGTTAAAGAAAGCATAAAGGGAGAAGTTTATATAATATTATTTAAGTTCTTACCCGCCAAAGTCTGTATTACTTTCGTCCAGCGATAAGTGAACATGGGTAGTTTTGGCGACTTCCCAGTTTGTGATGTATATAATGATAATCGGCCTATGGCGTAACTTCTTGCATGTCTACATTTCCTTCATGATTTTACACCTACATTTTTGTGTTATTTTCATCACATTCTGTCTTTACAGCTCTCTTGGTTTCACGTCTTTCCTTCTTTAACTATTCCCTGACGCTTCTGCACTCCATTTTTCAGCCATGGCTCTCGTGCAACAAAAAATACAGGTGGAATTTTCTTTGACAAACTGCTTCCCCCTTCCTCTCTCTCTCTCTCTCTCTCTCTCTCTTGCTCGCTCGCTCGCTCCTTCCTAGCTTCCTGAGCCATACTTTTTCTTCCACCTCGCCTCTCATATTTTCTGCTCCTTTTACACTTTTTTTTTTCCATGGCCAATTCTGTGATAGGAATTTGTAATGATTTAATAATTTATTATCTCGTCAGTACTTCCTGAGCCGGATGACGTAGTCTGATGTTGGGAAGAATAACAAAAGACCTCATCGCTCTGAAGGGGTTCGAGTACAGTGGTTTTAGCTCCATCATATCGAGGTTCGCTCATAAATTGAATAAAAAAAATCGTCCGGCCATAGCAAGGGTAAGATGTAACACTGATTATTGTCCGTAAACGATTACTCTTGTCTGAACATATCTACCTATATGTATCTGTCTATCTACAAATTCTTCCATTTCATGATGCATTAATTCATTTTGTGAGACATTTCGAACTGAAGTGGCAATTTATGGACTTCTATTGCTCTTTTATCATAAAGGGACTTTCCTGAGGTGAATAAAGTCTGATGTCGGTAGCAAGAACAAACTGATAAAGAACTGTCGTTATGGATCATCGTTTTTAGTTTAAGCAGTGGTTCTCTGTTCGTTCTAAATATTTCAGATCTTATCTCCCTCCCTTCCTTTTTCCTCCTCCCCTCCTAACATTCATTTGCTTGTTTGTTCACCTTCCTCTATATTTTAGTTTCTTCAGCCTGGCCTTGTTTTTCTGTAAACCTCACTCTCCCCGCTCTTCCCATCATGTCTTGTACAATGCCTCGCACCGTGATGACCCTCGCCCCGATTTTCACCTTCTTTCTTTTACTCCTCTCCCTCTTCTTCTTCTTCCTCAAGCATCATCTCCCCATTTCCTTCCTCTCATACATGTATTCTGCCCTTTACTCCTTCTCTCCACTCCTTTCCATCTCCTTCTCTGAACGCTTCTCTTCACCTTTGTCTTTCCTTTCACCTTCGTCCTTCTTTCCATTGCTCCAATGACACATTTCATTAACCAGCCTCCAGCCGATCCTCTGCCCTTTGTATTCCTACTTCCCTATCTCTCCCTTACACCCTTTCCCTGTCCCTTTTACTTTCTAGTCTTCTCCAGTTCTCATTTTTCTACAGCTTTCCTTCCATCGATCTAAATTATATTTTAGTCTTTTTCCGTCAATATTCATATGATTTACTCAGACACTAATCTCCTTACTCTTACTTTGATTTTTCCTACAGGTATTCCTTTAAATCCGACTTTCCATTCTCAGCATTTTCTAACTTTTACTTAATATCACCTTTTCTTTTCAGTTTAATTCTCAAGTTCACATTAGGAAATAGGAGACGGTGATGATGTTTGTAAGTCCCTATTTTTCGGCAGACATTTGCCACACCTGAGCCACAGTGTTTGGCTTCTATGACGTCCTAACTAATACACTTTGTCACGTGGAATGCATGATACCGATATCAAATACTCATAACTGGTCTATTTATGACAGTCAGATACATATGGCTTCTAAGTTCTGTTCCTTCTCATATTTATTTTTTCAGGCTGTCAGTATCATTCACTTATGCAATAATTTCATTTAACTCTGCCAATTATTTCTTCATTTTCCATTTACAATTCACGTAAGATTTCAGTCTCCTTCCTCTTTCTCTTGTGATTCCATTCCCCCGCCCTCTCACCCATCACATTACACTTCAACTTGTCCACCTTGTCGGGTAGGTGCTGCCCCTATAGCCTCTCACACGCTAATTGTAACCATACAACTGACCCTGAAAACTTCGTGGCACCTCTTCCTTAACGATTTTTTTTAGGACGTATCCCCTAAATCCTGTCGTGTCGTATATTCATCTTACTAATTGCCACATAATGCCCATCAGTAATGTACGAGAGGAGAGTAAGATTTGGGGGTAAAATAAATCGCTGAGGGTGGTGTTTCGCAACCTCGTAAAGTAACAATAAACCAACCCTGCGTCATCATTAGCTGGGGGCTTTATGGCTGCATCCTTTACTGTGTCATGGCACCGCTGGTGTCACAGGTTACCAACACCATCATCACACTCAGGTTCAGGCACGTCACAGCAACAAGCACGTCACCACTCTGGCTTACACCAGTTTAGGAGATACTTTTCAAAGCGTTGGAGTGAGATACAGCCTTCACTGATGTCTTTATGCCGTTACTACTTGAGGCAAAGTAGTAGATGGTAGAGATCATCACACACTCACCTGATGTAGTGCTGCCTACTTCTTCATTCACCTATATTATTCTGTTTCTCTGCCTGCCCTACTCTCTTCCTACTTCTCCCAATCCTTCCTGCCTGCCACTGTTTTATTACTCTTTCAGCTTCAGGTTGCACTTGCACTGAGTGACATCTAATGGTTTCTTTGACCTAGGAAACACATATACCCTGGGTGGTAACCATATGACCAGGTCACGGGGTGAAGTGGAGCCTACTGTGATATCCTTGTTAAGTGAGTGGAGAAACGCCAATGAAGCATCAACCCAGGAACCAAGCATCCACAATTTCTCCGCGCCTCGCTGTGACGAGGAGCTGTCAACCACAAGGAAACATAGCTTTACTGCATGGGACAGCCTTGCAGGGGCGGTTGTTTGCCTTAATTGAATGGGTCAGCTCAACCAGACAGAGTGAGGTTGATCAACAACAACAACAGAAGCAGCAACTACATTAGGTCTCATTTAATTTGAAAGAATTTGTCTGAAAAACAATAATAAGACAGACCAATACCTCATCATAGAGACCTGGCTAATGAAATGGTGTAACGAACAGAGTGAAATATATGGAAACTAAATGTGGAAAAAATCAATAACATGTAAAAATGTCATCATACTGAAGGTTTGAAGGGTTTTCCTGCATGCTGTACGAAAGTGGTGTTATATTTCAAGTACATTGCCTTCCACACATACATACACACTAAGGCGAAATGATAGCTTTACAAGTTATCTTGAGATCTGGCATGACCTTTGCTACATTAACAGGTAGCTGGTTACTACAGTTAATCAACCTGCTTTTCATATTACAGAGTAAAGACGGTCTCGATACATGGAGTCCTTGTGGCTTTTAACGTTCTCTCTTTTTTAGTGAGGTCGAGAGTACAATATCACTTCCTCAGATCTTAATCTCATGGTGATTTTTTACCTTAACCATTTTCTGCCTAACTCATAGTCTACTAGTATTATAATTATTATTTTAAATTTCTCTTTTAAGAGGAGTCGGTAGCGCATTGGTTAGCACATCCATGCAACAAAAGCAAGGCTTAGAGTAAAATTTTTGGGCCCGTCCATCACTTAAAAATTCTTTGCTTACCTCTTGCCCAGGTTCATCGAGAAGTGCAACCGGAGACCTGGATGTAATAAATACCCTTGTGAATTGTGTTCTGGAGGAAGAGTGGCACAAGACAGACTGAATTTCTGCCATGATGACCCTCCTTCAGTCCACAGACAAATCTAAGTCTTCCTCTTTTTTTCCCGTTCTACTATCGCCAAAAAGTGAAGACTTTCCTTGCCCTTAACTATAAAAGGTTTGAGCATTGGGCAGGGAGAGTGACTAACATTGGCAGGTAAAGTTTTACCTCCCGGTGAATATTCTGTCCTTTATTGTGGGTTCTGTCAATGTGCTCCTGGTTATGCACGAGGACAACCATTAATTATTAGCGTTAGAACTCTCAAATGTTGCAGTGATGATACTGATGGTGATGTGAATTGTGGTCATGATGTTAGTAGTGGTGATATTGATGAGGTGAAAATGGTGTTAGTGCTACTAAGACCGTGGTATGTGTGGTAGATATACATACACATTTGTAAGCGTGTTATTCTGTTCTGAGGAACGCTACAAACGGTTCCCTTACCGGTAGTGTTTGCTCAGTTGCGTTTTATCCTTTGCTAAACGTTAAGTTATAATGCTCGGATCTCTCTCTCTCTCTCTCTCTCTCTCTCTCTCTCTCTCTCTCTCTCTCTCTCTCTCTCTCTTCTAGTTGATGAAAAATTATTAAATTCTACGTAGGAGTGATACCTCGGTACTGATGAGGTTACGATAAAGCTTTATTAAATTACTACAGTAGCAGAAATCTCAGCGGGTATTATTCATTTTAGAAGAGAATCTTGCAAGAAAGTGGTTCAAAACAATATATAATAAAGTCTTCATTATTTCGAAACTGTTTAAGAGAGCAAGAGCAAAACGAACAACTCTTGCTTGACCTGACAGCCTGGCAGAGGGGAAAGTCAGGTAATAAAACCGATAAGACTAAGGGGAAGGAACTCATTACAGGAAGCTCTAGGGATTCCGGTCAGTGTTTATTGTACCTGTAATGAAATTCTTTTACAGGAACTTT
Source organism: Coenobita brevimanus (assembly GCF_032717465.1). NCBI lineage: Eukaryota > Metazoa > Arthropoda > Malacostraca > Decapoda > Coenobitidae > Coenobita > Coenobita brevimanus. The sequence continues at coordinate 9,444,791 of NC_137043.1, read as the reverse complement.
ATGCCCGGCTTAAGTGGATATAGCCACAGGGGGAGAGAGAGAGAGAGGTGGGGGGTATTTTTATTCGCTTCTTGCTTTTTATAGATGATTTTATTTAACACAGGACAAACATTTCTTGACCGAGGGTTTACATAATCTATTCACTATGAAGAGATTGAATAACATCGTCTGGAGATACCAAGAAACCCGAAATGTTTGTAAAAGTTCCATGGCAGCAGCAAAGCTTGCAGTATCTACTGGAGTAATACGTTCAACCAGCACTGTTTACCTAATATTCAGATTTATGCTCAGAAGTTGAATGGATTTTATATGTTTTGTTGCGAGGGAGGGATGAGAGGATTACCGTTCTCAGAAGAGAGAAGTGGTTTAATCTTGTCCAAGGTTTTTGATAACGGAGCCGAGGGGATGCAGGAAGCGAAGGGGAAAAGAAGGAAAGAAGAGAAAGGGAGATGCAAGAGGGATACACAAGGGGAAAGAGAATAAAAGAAAATTAGGGACGCGAGACGCAGCAGGAAACAAAATATACAACGCAATGTAAATACGATTATGGTAGCTTAAAATGAGAACGGTGAGAGAGCTTCAGTGACCTAATAAGGCACCCTCACCAGCTGACTGTCTCACACTGTATATGGCGTAGTGATATTGACAGACGACCAATGATTAAGACACCAGACGGGGAATATAATTAGATGCAGTACATCCTTTCAGTTCACACTGGGAGATCGGTCCTCAGGCCGTTTAAATTTTGCCGGTATTCTGGCTGGTGTCAGATGATTACGAATGATCCAGCGAAGCCAGCGAGAGATGTTAACTTTGAAAATAAGCTGCCCGGCCGGACCCACCCGTCTTGCTAAGCAGAATCTAACAACGATACTCTTATATGAAGTATAGCTGAAATTCTTTCTGCATGTGATACATTTATTCAGTAAATTTTGTAATAAACTAAAAACTCACCCATAAAGCGTAGGAACCCCTATGAATCTCGAGTTTTTCAAGGGAGTGTTCTGTTGTTATCAGTGAACGACTCAGTTACGAAAAAGTTAAAAAATATTTTTCGTCCTAACGCTGTGTTTTTTGGCATCAACTCCCGCAACTAAACATAGGAGGTTCCGCCTATATTTTTATATCCGAAAGAAATTGTGATAAGGCTCTCGCTCTCTCGTCAAGCGCACACCAGGTGCGCTTTACTGGTATTACTCAAAATATGAGAGAACTCCTCACGAGAAAGAGCGTTAAAAATCGCTTCCATTAACTCATCTCACTAAACAGCCTAAAAATGGAAGTTTCTAGCCTTTGGAACATTTTGTGAACATCTTTGAGTTTTTTATCATTTTCAAAATGACGGTTTTAACTGCTCTCTCTCTCTCTCTCTCTCTCACCCTGATTTCCGACGTGCCCCGTCAGTGAAGCTTCTCCACCAGCTTCCAGTGCATACCGATAGATCTCTGGAAAGTTTTTTTTTTTTTTTAACCGTCATTTATAAAGTTTGCAGAACCATTTTTCTTTGTTGTGCCTCATACTTCATTGCACTGATAATCATTCTTCTGAGAAACAATAAGTCTGGGAACGGAATGCTGTGACGATAATCAGTTAATAACGTTCGACTCCTTCTATCTTCATTAGGAGAGATCAGTTACCATTAAGAGAAATATGTAAATAATATTCTATAAAGACGTTCCTCTATTATTTTTTTCTCAGTCATATAAGAAGGCAGTCGGCTGAATGAGATACAAGAGCTGCCTGATGAGATGAAGAATGCATAAGGATAATATCGACTGCCGGATGGAACACAGGATTTCGTAAGTTTTGATAAAAGAACGGATGTGTGCTCAAAGATTTACTTAAATGTAAGTATTCGCTATGAATCCGATAAATTAGAGACAATAAAGACATACTGAATCCCTGTATGCAGAATACATGACCACTGGGTGAATAACATGTTTTTTAAGCATATCTATCTATCTATCTATAGCCCGACGCCCTAATCCCGCAAAGGGTGGCCACAGACAAAACGCCTCCAAGTCACTCTGTCACCCACCATTCGACTACCCTCCCCCCAACTCACCCCCCCCCTCCCTCATATACCTCTCAACTCCATCCCTCCACCTCATCCTCGGTCTACCCCTCCCTCTCCCTCCCTCCACCTCACCTACATGCACCCTCTTAGTCAGTCTTTCATTCTCCATTCTCTCCACATGTCCAAACCACCTCAGTGTATTTCTCCTAATCTTTTCAACCACATCCACATCTACCCCACAACGTTCCTTCACTTCTTCATTCGTCAACCTGTCCCTCCACGTCACTCCACATGCTCCTCTCAGGTAACTCATTTCCACTGCTCTCACTCTTGACTTGTTCCCCTCTTGCAAGGTCCACGCCTCGCTTCCATATGTCAGGGTAGGGATCACAATACTATCATACAGTGACTTCTTAACTTCCATACTCACCTCCCTATTTCTCATCACTGCTTTTAAGCATATGATAATCGTATTTCCACATTTCTTTACTGAATGCATTACTCTTTGCCTGTGTAAAAATCCGCTCTCTGATTATTTTCATTATCCCATTCACTGTCTACTGTACATCAGAGCTCTTACTCATAATTTGGTGATGCTGGGAACTTCAACACACACACACACACACACACACACACACACACACACACACACACACACACACACACACACACACACACAGACGACTCTCAGGATGAATAAGAGAAAAGTGACAGTAACAGACATTTTCAAGCATGAAGAAGGACCTGCACCTGTGGGAAAATCCCAAAAGACAACCAGGTAAGTAGAAGACGTTTGGATAGGGAGACATACTGAAGCAAGAGGATTGAAAGTGAGGTCCGTATTCTCGTCAGGTTAGGAGGCTCCTTAGCACCTCTTCCTTGGCGATTTATTTTCCAAAGTACACATTAATATCCTCATTTTTGCTTCTTATATCATTTTAATATCGACATAGATTGCATGAATAATACACAAGAAAAAAGTATCGGAGCAGAATCGGAAATAAACCAGCAAGGAAAAGGTGTCCGTAAGCTTCCTAACCACACGACAACACTGCTCTAAGACACTGAAGGTAAGCGAGTGTTGGCCCAGATGTGGTGTGAGAGGAAGAGGTACAGTACATGGTAGGCAGATAATTAGATAAAGAGATAGTATCTATTTATCTATTTCTCTTTTATGGGGGAGTTGTGTAGGAACAGTCTTACAACCAACACGTCATAAAGGAGAATATTACGAAAGCCTTTGTCATCAGTGAATTTACACAGGATGATTGGCAGTGATGGCAGGTTAACAGAGAACATGTTTATTTTTCAGTACCGGTACCTGTTTTCAATGTCATAAGTAATTTAAAGATAATTATTAAAAGTATGTACAGCTGTCAGATTTTGGGGGGAAATTATTACACCTTCATTAAGTATATGTCATGTAAAAGCAAACTGTGGCTGTGTAGTCAATCAGTCGCTTGTGAAAGGAGGTTTATTTATGCAAGACTATGTGATCACTTGGAGGATGTAGCTGCAAATGCAGCATAAATCTGCATTCTGTATCGGTCCCAGCATGCCAACAGTTAATATATAACGTAACATGAACTGCTGGCTTGGCAGGCAATCCATTGAAGTGAATTCATTACATACACATCACCTTGTCGCAGTTCTGACATTTATAATTTAAAATCTGGTGTACATGCTGCCAGCCTGGAAGTGAGTGTGAGGCAGACGCCAGGGAGTGTTGGAAGTGTTTGGCAAATAATGACTCTCAGTTTGATGGCCTGGAGGGAAGAGCTTTGAGTGGGTGAGCTGGATGGAGTTTACTGAATACTCCTACTGAGCAGCTTTACTGAGTAAGGACGAGCGCGTAGCATTATGGGGAGGAATATACAGTACAGTACTACTCGAACACTCCAAGACTCTCGAGGATGATGGAAAGGATGGTTAAAGGGAACCGTATTTCAGAACCCAACTTGAACCCTCTTCAGCATCCAAGTCGGACGGAAAATGTATCCTCACAGCAAATTTAATTTTACTATGTGTGCATAATGACTCCGTTTCATAAATTCTTGACAGTGTAAAACTAAACACGCTAGTGACTATGCCTTCATATTCGATTAGCCCCTCATTACAGTGAACTCCTTTATACTGTACTTTTGCTATCTCCAGTCGATTTAATTCGGTTCAGGAGAGAATATTCAAACTGAAGAATTTAGTTACTAGATTCTCTCTCTCTCTCTCTCTCTCTCTCTCTCTCTCTCTCTCTCTCTCTCTCTCTCTCTCTCTCGTACCTCCTACCTTCTTTAATTACAGTCTCTCCTATTAACTTCCCTTCACCACCAAGTCTATCAACTCCATTACTTCCATCACCGTAACATACCCCTACCTTCCCTCTCCCTCTTGAGACTCGCTGCCTCTCTTATCGATAAAGGTGAATACATTTCCATCCCAAACGAGTAGAAGATTTTGATACGGGACGATACACTTTTCTCAGGGTGTATGATGCTCGTTTTATTATTACAACTATTTATTGCTATTATTATTATTATTATTATCATTATTATTATTATTATTATTATTATTATTATCATTCTTCTTCTTCTTCTTCTTCTTCTTATTATTATTATTATCGTTATTATTATTGTTGTTGTTATTATTATAATAATAATAATAATAATAATAATTATTATTATTATAATTATTATTATTACTATGCTGGAAGAGTAAATCAAATACAAGGACATCAGAGTAAGCTCCGGCACCACATATCCTTTACGAGGTGTGGAGATCTACCTGTACATCTAGGTGTACCACTGTATACTGCTCCTCACTGCCTGGTGTTGTTCACATGGTGAAGAATTATACTAAAATAACTAATGAATAGGTTCCGCTTTAAAGAGGATATGAAGCGGTAGAATGTGTTGATGATTATAACTGGGACAGGCAGTTCAGACAGTATATATATGGCAACGAAATTAAGCCCAGAAAATGGGGGTGAAATAAAGGACCTTTAGTATTAGTAAATAAGGGCAAATCACGAGGGATAGGGGTACGTCTCTGTATCATGATAATATTGACGCCATTCACTGAGGGTTTCCAGATCTATTATGACAATTGGAAACCCTGAGTCTAACAATATCCTTTGAAGGTGAACTCAGAACAGTACAGACCGGAATGGAAAGGAGTATGTTACAGTAGATGTCATAAGCAGATGAAAAAGAAAGACTCTGGTTAATGGAGCAGAAAATAAGTAGAGGATGTAACCGGTAAAGTAAAACATAAAGACGGATATGATGCGTATGTGAGCAGCTAACAAGGAAACTACTAAGGTAGGTAGGAGGTTTATGATTAATCGTATAATAATTATAAGAAAAGTAACTTACCCTATTTTGTTACTGCCCAGACGAGTTTTAACTTTTGAAAAAGGGTCTGCCATAGCTGAGTGACTAAAGAAAGTGTGTTGAATGATGGAAAAATGAATACTATTGGGAAACTTACATTTTACCACAATGTGCAGGGAGATGGTAGGGTTTATAAATTAAAAAATAAATAAATAAATAAATCTCTGTTTCCTTCTTCCAACCGTTGCATTCCTTTCTTTTTCCCTCCCATTTGTCTTTTCTTTCTTGGTTCGCTTTCTTCCCATGTTACTGTCTTGCGGTCTTGCCATCTTTTCTTGGCCTTCCATTCATCACCCTTCCTCCATGTCTCATAACATCCTCAGGCCACACTTCTCTTGATGATCCTCACCTCTCTTTCCCTCTCTCCACGACTCCCCCCCACAACCTCTCTCTCTCTCTCTCTCTCTCTCTCTCTCTCTCTCTCTCTCTCTCTCTCGTTTCCTATTAACTGGCTCCCATCCATGTCACTGAATGTCTTCTTACTCTCCCCACCACGCACCCACCCTCGTCCATCCCACCTTCCTCGTCCCCCTGTTCTCCCTCTTTATAGGTTTCCCTCCATCGATCAAATCTGCGCTCTTCTAGCCTCCCTCTTTACCTCTGTGTCATTCATTCATCGATCTCCTTAATTTTCCCTTTGGTCTTCACTTCTCATTGTTTCAACTCATCACATCTGTCTTTTCAGCTTCTTAACTCTAAATTGTACCCTTTCCACACCGCACGATCTTCATCTCAACCAGTCTTCCAGTACATTACACATAATTTAACCCTTTGCTCCCACTTCCTTTCGTCTCTGGCACTTCCATTCTCAGTTTACACCACATTTCATACACCTTCTTCTCCTGGATGAAGGGGAGAATGGACGTGGGCGGGGATGTTGTTGAGTGATGGGGCAAGAATAAGGTAATGGAAACTGTGACGCTGTGCATTGCTAGCTGGGTTGTATAGGACTAACGATGGATAATCTTAAACTTTCTCAAAATGAAACAAGAAAGTATCTGTTGCTATGTTGTCTGAAAGTGAAACTGAGGATATTACTAAGAAACAGGGAGAGCGGTCAGCAGATAGTAGTATAAATGTCAGCTATATCTAGGATGGCAGAAGTCTTCACAACACGCACGGACGAAAGACAGTCAAGGCAGAAGAGATGTGGACCGTCAAGCGTTTCGTGTATGAAGTCAGCGGAGGAATATGTAAGAGCACTCTACTGTCTACCTGCCCCCTGGGCCTAGGTAAAAGAACAACCTCTGTTCACTTTCCAGTATTCTCTAACCTCACGAGTACTGCTGACCGTCTGGCCTCTCAAATTATTATTATTATTTTTTTAATTAAAAGAGTCATCAAAGAAACTGATGGTCTGCCTGACTTGCTGGCTGACTGGATGATTGGTTGACCTATTTACCTTCTGGTTGAATGAACGGCAAGTACTGACTGACCTAGAGGCTCTCCTTCTGGTGTCGTGGATGGTACGTTGTTGAGTGTAATCTTAATTTCTTAAATATCGTCCTCTGGTAATAGCAAGAATAAACTGCTTACCGGTCAAGCTACTAGTTGACTGGATGGAAGGTTGGTGAGAAGTCGTCCTGTGTTAGTCAGTTTATTTCTTCTTCGAAGCTTTTCTAGAAGTTTAGTAACATCGTTTCAATCATATTTGCTAAGATTTGTTTGAACTGGTCATAAATGTAGGTATAATTTAAAATCTTCGTTCGTTTCCGAGAATGGAGTTTGGGAGGTGACCAGAAGCTTCGGTGGAAGCTTTTCACGGATGGACTACTATGATTTTTGATTTGGGGGAAACGTTTCGTGTTAAATAAAATGTTGCATGTCATTCGTAATATGTTTTCTGGATAGATTATGTTTATATTTAGCCATTCTCTCACACTCCCTAAGTAAATGTAAAAAGATGAAACGCAGCTCTTTAAATAAAAAGACACTGAAATAGAAATCCTCACAAATCGTGAAGGCACTTCCCCCCCCCTCCCCCCGACAGAGTAATATCAACTATTCAATGAATACTGCAGGTGTCCTGTCCTCTCTCCATTTTTCCCATTTGCGTGGTGCATTTTGTATTCCCCGCCGGTTTGGAAAGCAGTTCCGTCTGCGACTGAGGAAAGGCAATAAACAAAGTGCTAGAGGAAGGGCTAAGCAAAAGCGTGGTGATAGCTAGGTGGCTTAGTGAAATGATCGTTACCGGCTGGATAAAAACACCATTTTTGGTATGGAGATTCTACTGGACCTGACTGTTAATTTTAGGGTGGAAGCCCTCGAAATGGAGGCTCAGGTCAGGGATGGGGAGGGGGGATGGGGACGGCCACCCTATCCCACAGAGGAAAATACAATTCAAAGCCAAATTGTCTTCGAAACAACATGTAACATGCGCAATATTGGTAGTAAAACATGACAACGATGACAAAACACCTATCCCAGAGGTCAAGGGCATCAGTAGGCCTAACTGGTGGGAGCAGGGGGGCGGGGAGGTGGTCACCCTACCCCACGGAGAAAAAATACAAGTTCATTTGGAAGTAACAAGGTCTATTTAGCACATTTGCATTTGCAAAGTGTTGAACAGTCCAGATTTGCTTTGCTACACATACAGGTAGAACAGTTTCCCCTGTAGGAACATTTGGTCAGTTCTCGACACGCTTTGGAGAATTCTGGAACTGTCATCCACACCGGCACCTTAAGACCCTGATTCCTTGGTCCAGCCATAGCCCTGTGGAGATGGAATCTCTTGCTGAGGCTGACTGCTTGTTGTCCAAATTCTTGTCTGGAACACTGCCCTTTGTGTATGCTGCAGCATCGCATCCTGTGTCGGTGGCAGTTTCTCCATTGTTCGATTCTCGTGGCAGAATAGGTTTCGTCTTGTCTCGTTGACTGAACTCAGAGGACTGGATTTGTCGCACAGGATTACAGTCAGTCTTTCAATGATTTTGAATGGCTCAGAGCCAACATTAAGCTTTTGGAAGGGATGCTTGGCTAGATGGGCATCACCAAAGATCTGGCAAGCCCGCCAGACTAACTTCTTGCCCTTGCCAAGGAATGCAGATGTTGTGTCACAACGAGAATATGAATGGAACACAGGTAAGGCTTCCGATTTTGATGCCCCAAGGCTCTGAAAAATAACAGTGATGTGGTAATATCTTTATTTCCTACCCGTTTCAAATGCAAAGTCCTGTTTCTTCAGAGCTTCGTCCAACATCTTCCTCAATCCCTCCTTAAACACAATTACTGTATTTTTCCCATCATATTGTAATTGTGCCTCTGGGAAACGTTGAAGCAATTGACCTTTCAACCTGGTTCTGTTTACTTGCATTTCGATACCCAGTTCTTGAAGACGATGTATGTACAGAGGGTAGATATCACTTGTCTTGAAAAGGTAATTTTCAGAGTCAACGCACTTCTCGATGTAACTTGCTAGTTCTGCAAAAACACGTGCTTCATTCATTTTGTCATCTTCATGCTCTGGAGTTCTAGATGTCCTTCTTATGTGGCTTCGATACCGGTTTCTCAAGCTAACTAAGCATGACAGGTGATACTTTGCCTCGAGGCGGTTAGATCCCCTCCAACTGTCCTAGTCATGAGCTTGGTGTCATTGAATTGGGCAATCATTTCTCGGATATTCTTGTCCGTTTCTAATGTCCTTACTTCATGGAGGACATCTTCTGTGCCTTTTTCACAGAACAGACACTTCTTAATGTCCAGTGCTTATCACTTTGTACTTTTGTTTTTTTCCGGAATCAATTTGGTCTTTCTTTCTCTTCTTTGTTGCCCTTCTAAACTTGTAGTCATTGAATTTCAAATTGGAAGATTTATGCCAAGAAGCAAAATATAGAGCGAGATTGTCAGTAGTTCCATCATCTCCAAAATACAGTTCACTGGGAAGATCATCAATGGCTCGGAACTTTTCTACGTTACTCAAGAATGATTTATAGGCATCTGTCTTGTCACCACTTGCCCCACATGTCCTCAAGGGACATTTTAATGGTTCATCCTTATCTTTCTGGCAAATGATGCAGCGTTCCCAGTTGAAGTCCATGATCAGGCATGACAATCTGTATGAAGAAAAAAAAAGTAAATTTGTAACATAATTATCTAAAAATATACATAAGCTGGTAATCCCCCCCACCCCCACCGCAAGCCCCACCGTAATGTAAGCCACAGGTTTTGATTATGTTATTTCCAATATCAGTCAGAACTTCATTTTCCATCCTTAAGTGAAACAGAATGGAAATAACTACTGTGTTTATACTTTGAATACCATTTCGGGGCTACAGCCCAATGGTTCCCCCCCCCACCACCAACACGCTTAAATGCAATTTTTGGCGGGGTCTCCTACGGTAATATCGTTCAGTAGGTCCTAAGGACGCCCTGTGCCAAAAATGGCGCTTTTATCCGGCAGGTAGCGATAATCTAGAAATTTGACGCTAAGCCACCTACCTAACTATGAGGAGCAGAACACAGGGGGAAGACAGGCATGCGGAGAGGAATATAGAATGGAGGCAGTGGTGAGGAGAGGAATGTGTTAGGAAGGCAGTGGTGAGGAGAGGAATATGGTAGAATGGCAATGGTGAAGGAAGGAATAGGCTATGGGAGGAATACAGAGGTGAGAGGAATATGAGAGGAGGGCAGTGGTGAGAAGAACAGGGAAGGAAGGAAATGGGTGAGTTATAGAGAAAGGTATTGAGGCTGAGAGGGATGTGAGGGCTATGTTGTGGGAAGGAAGGGGGATGTGAGACCATGGGCAGGATGAGGGTAATAGGATTGATGTTGATTAAGGAATGAGAGGGAGTGGGCTGATGAGGGTTAAGAAAGGGTTGCGGCTATTCAGGAACACCACAGTCACCATGGTGACCTTGTAATGTAAATTAAGGATCATTGTATTTTCATGCAGTGTCTTCAGTTAAAATACGGATTATATCGTATCAAGTTTGTATACACACACACACACACACACACACACACACACACACACACACACACACACACACACACACACACACACACACACACACACACACACACACTCACAAAAGGTATCCGTCCATAGTTAAACAGATAAAAGGATCAATGGTTCTTACAAGGTGGTCCAGCCATAATTGTAAGAGAACTGCCACCCAAGATTACCAAAACTTACGAATGAGAGAGAGAGAGAGAGAGAGAGAGAGAGAGAGAGAGAGAGAGAGAGAGAGAGAGATTACCTGAATCCCCCACTTACAGTAAATAAATTACTTCAAATACTGAACAAATATATTTTGAATTTAACAATAATACAGCTTGTGAGTTGTATTCTTACCTAACCAAAATATGTCAATTGCCTGAGAGTATATACAATAACAGCAGGCTTTTGTTAGTATCGGATCACCATCCCAAATAAAGCTCCTTTGCACACAACACTGACTCAAAGATTATTGTTATTCAGTCATAGCTCTGACATAAGTAAAGGCGGGAAGGAGGGGGGGGAGTTTGGAATTTGATTCAAGTTTATTAACTAATATCCGGCCAAGTCAAGCAGTAGAAAATTGCTACACATACGGAGGAGAATGTATGCATGTCATTCCTTGGATCCGATTTATAAATAATCAATATTTGTCATGACAACACTATATTCTGTGAGAGGCAGCCTTAGTTTCTGCCATATGACGTTAACTCCGTATGTATCGAAAGACTGTTTTTCACACTTTATGTATCAGTGGCACAAAACAACAGTCTGTTTCCATAGCACATGTCACCAACAGCATCGTAAAGCATCAGGTAAACACATCACCAAACGCACAAAGCAAAGCAACTCCTTAACACATGTTGCTGACGGCATAACCTTAAGCATATCTTCACTATATATCACCAGTTGCACAAAACAAAACATTACCTTAGCACATGTCACCAATAGCACATAGCAAAGTATCTCCTTAGCACATATCACAAATTGCACACATACACACACACACACACAAAAAGCAGAGTGACAACACTGTATTGTCTCAGGTCAAATTACGAGATTACGAGACCTGAACAGAAACAAATCAAATGTTGCATTATTATACAGAGAAGGAATAATAATTACCCGCTGCAGCCCGCATGAGGTCCCTTCCTGGTTCCCAATTTGGTTATTTTGAGAACGAGGTCAGACAGAGGCCGCCACACCCCACACTCACAACGCCCTTGTGTTACATTCCTCCTCACAGTTGGTAGGATGTGGAAGAAAACTGAGGGGACGAACTTCACCGCTTGACTTCATTTTGATTTCTATATAACTGGTTGTGTCATTTATCCGCTTACGCTAAAATTTATATCAAGGAAGAAACACAAAATAACGAAACCATTCAGTATATTGTTACTGGTATACTCGTATAATGCTGTGTTATCTTATAATGCATTTCTTTTTTCCAGCTTAGCATATAACAGCTACTTTAGTTAAACCATCTTATAAAAACAGAGTTCCAATCTCCCATCAAAGTTGTACGTTTCAAACCCTGTTTTCCATGTTGGTTGTCTGACATTCATATATTCACACTGTTGTTTAGATTTCATTTATATTTAGTAACAGCACCGTGCAACAAAATAAGCTAATTTTCATTTTTCAGGTGAGAAAAAGAAGCAGAAGAAATCTGAACAGAACCACGAATTTATTGGTTAATAGCAATATTTACATTCCCGTGTGTACCCGTGTTCTGACACCGCAATAACCTACCTCTTCCTCTTCGCTGCTCTGCACGATGACAATTTCCAGTAATATAGAAAAGCTATTTCACATCAGCCTGAGCCAGGGAAAGGGATGGTGATGCAGAAGGGAAGAAATTTAACACTGTGATGGAGCGGGAAGGAATAAACACGGAACAGACAGGAGGCTAGGGGAGATGCAGGTGGAAGAGATCTTGATGGAAATACAAGGAAGGAGGTGTAAACTAAACACAGTCAGGTCAGGAGGTGCATAGACGGCACAGATACTGCAAGCGGGGCAGAAATCGATGGCAGGGTCGGTCAGAGGCAATGTAATGGTAATAAGCAAGCAAAGGTGTACGTTGCAAGCAGGTAAAATGAATAATGATGAGCACTGTCGCAAAGTAGATTCTATGTAGCCTAGAGGTAGGAAAAGATTTCATTAAATTAATCTTCAGTTTGGGAGGTAGTCCTATCGTTCATTTATAAAGGCTCCAACGTGCTTTCATGCATCGGCCATGATCAACTAATGAGAGCTCTGCACGATGCTCTATCTCTAGCAGCCTCTCTGTTCAGTCACTTATCATTATGGTCACACTCTGACCTCGTCCCAAGTCTTCTCAATCTGCCTCTCTCTGCTCTCCCCTCAAAGTTCAAACTTCTTACCCTTTTCAACCAGTTGTCATCCTCCATCCTCTCCACAAGCTCAAACCATTTCAATCTACCCCATCTCATTACAACACTAAGACATTCCAGTCTCGTCCTTCCTCTCAGATCTTCATTCGCAACCCTGCCCCCTCCCCCTCCCTGCCTGTTATTCCAGCACACGTAACACATCTATTTAATCATCATCATCTATGTACGTTTAAGCCTACAAATATTCTCTCCATTTACTGTCCAAGTCTCACTAACGTACAACATTACACTTTTAATACATGATACATACAAGGACTCCTTAGCACAAAAGGAAAGCCCTCTCAATGTCAGGAGGAGCAACAACTCCCTGAACTTCTTCCAAAAAATTCTTACCCTTGCTACCGATCTAGCTCCAGTCCCACCACTAGCACATATCATGTCTTCCAAATGGCAAAAGTTCCCTACACACTAAACTTCTAAAGAGACCCTCCAGCAAGACAAATCCTTTTCTACCTCTCTCCATCTCTATGCTCTCCTTTACAAACAGCATATATAGAATCAACAATTATTTTTCAGCCTACCTCTAATACTACTCCATCTCTTATGCATCCATTTATCACAAACACTGCACAACAAAAGTTACTTCTCACACCTTGTAGCAAACTACACATGGCCACGCTCTACTGCATTGACAGTACTGCCACCTGCCCTAGATATCCTCACTTTTGTTTTATCCGCATTTTCTCCCAAGTCCTTTTACCCTATTTTACTCAGGAGAGGTCATTCCTCAGCTGAATAAAATCAACTGAAGGTAGAGAGGATATGCTAATTATGAACATCTTCATACTGAGGGAGTTAAATGCTACATTATTATTACGTCTTTTGAAATTTTATCTTAGTATCAACAGACGATTTAATTCAACTCAGGTGAAACCTCCCTATTGTTAAAGGAAAGGCAACTATCTCCAACTAATCCCTATATTGCCATGAGTTTTTTCTCTTTTTTTCAAACTGAATAGGCTCGTCTGTTAATATCAGGAATAAAGACAAAAGAGGTTCACAGACCATACAGGGTAATAATATGGGCCATCAGAAGCTTTCCAGAAGACTGTCGGTCCCCTCGCAACCTCATCCTAAAACACCCTGGTGTGGTCTGATGCACCTCCATATAGTTGAATATTTAACCCACTCAGTTGGATTATGAAGTAATTTAATCTTGGCTATTGCTAGTTGAATGTAATCAGTTAATGTGAGACGGGTCATAGAAGTTAGGTTAATGTAAATTGTTTTTAACCCCATCAAAGTCAAAAGTTTCTCCAAGAGTGAACTTAATTTTAAATTATCACAAGACAGTAGGCAAAGATGGCCATCTTTAAGCGGGCCATTGGTAGGCAATGAGTAGTTACTTAGCAACTAAATCCTTGCGGACACAACTAGGTCATAGGCTAGTCACTGTGTCCAGGTTTGGTCGGAATCGGTTAATTCTGAGGGGCAGAAGTGCTTGCCACAATTAAAAAAGAAAAAACGCGGATTTTCGGTTGCCAGGCAATGAGTGGTTGCCTAGCAACCAAAACCTTGCGGACACAACTAGGTAATTGGCTGGTCAGTGTGTCCAAGTTTGGTCAGAATCAGTTAATTCTGAACGGTAGAAGCGCCTGCCACAATTAAACAAGAAAGAATACAAGAAAGAAAACGTGACTCACAATATGGGCAGTATGAAGCCGGCCAAAATTCAACAAGTCAACAACATTCATGGCCCACTGTCACAAACATCAACTCCATTTTCTATCGTCATCACTGTGCAGTTTCTTCCCGCACCAAATATAAGCACATTATACCACCTGTTATCAACAAATTTTCCTTATTAACACCTCCAAACTATACCTAGTTTATATAACACTTCCATCCACTCTAGCATGTATCTTCACCACCCTCACCACCAACGCAATAAACATAGCTTCCATATTTCAGTAAATTCACTCTTGATATTTTGATCAGTATGTTGATTAGTATGACGACTGCTACTGTTGAATCACGTTTAATATACTGACTTGGTTGCTGCTTCACAGGACATACAAATCGCACAACTGTCCTGGATGTGTTAGTACCCAGTATCATTTCGCATTTTAATAACCCAGTATCATTTTACATTTTAATATAGCAATTCGGAGTCAGAACAGAAGTGGATATTAATCGATCCAAATTGTCACTACTGCAGCGTGGTAGGGAATGTCTTTATACACCCACGGCCTCACTTCACTCCATCTGGAGACAAACAGCCCTTGCCTGGCTGTTCTGTGCCTCTGAGTACGGCGTCAGTATATAACAGTACGGGTGGGAGAGTTTAATAATACCTGGGCCGAGTGTCATTTGGGGTCAGGCAGATAATTTAAACTCAGAATTTTTTAACTCCATTCAGGAACACATAATGAATTAAAGCATGTTGGCTGTAAGTAACCAGAGTATGAGTGGTCAACAAACACACACACACACACACACACACACACACACACACACACACACACACACACACACACACACACACACACACACACACACACACACACACTTTCGCCTATTATTTATAATATATACTTTGTGTTAGTTGGATTATTTTTTCATGTTAACTTTTCTTACAAATAATCTCACCAAAATTAACTAAATTTCCCTTTCTATATAAATTTCTCTCGTCTCCTCGTGTCTTTCATATCGTCCTGTCTTGCCAGGACGGATATCACTGTTGCCATCAGCACTTTTTTTTTTTTATTTATGTGTCAGACTCTGGGCATAGGCTTCATAACCTGCTCCCAAGACCCAGTAATCCTCCTACATGCCATACACTTCTACATGTCACCTCTTCGGCGCTTACACCCACCGTCCTTATTGAATACATGCTAGGGCTGTCTCATACAAGACTGGTGTGCTGGTATTAGCAGGGGTATTTATACATGTCGGCCGATCTTCTGGTAGATCAGTAAAGTCTGATTTTATGAAATTCAAATCCTTAAACTGTTCCCTGCCCCAGCGGGGATTTGAACCTGGGTCCAGTAAGACTGCAGGCCACCTCTCTATCGACCAAGCCACCGCTTCCCCCTGCCAACATGACCCCCAGGACTCAGGATAGGACTGGGTTCGCATTCTCGTCAGTTTAGGAAGCTCCTAACACCTCTTCCTCAGCGATTTACTTTTGCATACGGCTGATTGATATATATTTGTATATTAATTATGCTAAGTATGGTGGTATTTGAGTGATTTCAATGACAAAGAAATGGGCAATACGGAAAGATAAGCAGAATAAGTCGCTTAGCAAGAGATGTTAGGGAGCTTCCTTAGCCCACGAGAATACAGGCCAGACAAGGACCCTTACTATCGTTGGTCAAGGAGGCACCCTAGCACTTCTTCCTCTGCGATTTAATTTTTTGTCTGGTTAGTTCATATGATTTTGTACCTTACTAATGAAGAGTATGGCAATATTAGATTGATTTAAGCATCACATAAGAGGATAGCGATGTACAGTAAGCATAATAAATCACTTAGGAAGAGGCATTAGGGAGCTTCCTTAACAGACATGAATGCGGGCTACGACTATAAAAGAAGATAAGATTAGCTGTCGTTCTTGTTAGGCTGGGATAAGAGATAGAGGGAGAAGAAGAGGATGAAAATAAGCAAAATATGAGAGAGTAATGGGGGAGTGAGAAACAACAAAGAAGATTTTCCAGTAGAGATACAAGAACAGAAAAGTAATTAAGAAGGGGAAATAAGACAATGACCAAACAAAGGATTAAAGTTCAGTGACAAGAAGCTTGGAAAAGACGTGGGTAGGGGAGAAGGAGAAAGAATTACAGAAATAAAATGAGCCACAAGGGAAGGAGGTGAAGTGTTAAATGAGTGAAGAAAGAGAGTGTACACTGTTTTGGCGTACATTATGGCGGCTAAAGCATGATCATAGTAGAAGTAACAAAAGAAAAGCTACAGGTAACATTTGTTTTAATTATCATAATCAGTGAAAAATTAACTATTTTGATAGAAAAATGCAGTATCAATAGAAGATTAACGTGTACAAAATACACATTACGATGAAAATACTGTAATTCTAATAATGCAATAAATCTTCTGCCTAAACGAAAAAACTCATTTTTCCATAATTATTTCCCTGAGGAGATAGACACACAAATACAAATATTACCGTGATATGCACGTTCTGTACTTCTGCCTAAGTTTACGGTATATATATAAGTGTGTGTATCTGTAAATACTTACACAGCTCGACAGATAATCATCCTATCCCAGTTTCCCATTACTAGGTTCATTTGGTTGACTAATGTGAAAGTCACATTCCAGTTTGGAGATGACGACATAATTAGGAATATAATTACATTTGTTAAGCCAGCACTTGAATAGGTAAAGGAACTTTCACTTGGAAAATTACAAAATCAAATACGAAAATTAAAGACTGCCCCTGTGTAGAATACATTTCCCATGAGGGGGGTAGGGGGGACTGCCCACACGCAGCTCTTCTCAACAAGGTGGAGTCAAAGGGTTTTCTTCTGATTAATTCTCCTCCTCTTACTGACTCCCTTCAACCTCTGTCCCTTTGCTACGCTTTGTTATATTTATCTCTTCCTCTGTCGCTACATAAATGGTCACTGTTCTTCTGAAATGACTGCTTGCATTCTTCCTCCATTACGGCTGGCCCGTGGCAAACTCTCAAACTTTCAACCTTCATCTGTCCAGCTCTCTAATGTAAGAGTTTAGTGATACTCCCAGTCCTTCATACATGCACCAGGTCATCTCTGGAACCGGTTCCACTATCTGTATTTCTATCTGCCTTTGACATCTACTCTTTTACACGCAGTGTGTCCACGAATCTAGAACTTCACTTAACTTGATTTTGGCTGTTTTTTTTTTTTTTTTTTGTCCTATGAGGGAACAAACTTGGGGTTTCTAGTCTTTGATTCCTTCTTCACTGAGAGGAAAAAATAAAATGAATGAAGGATGGTGTCCATACAGTTACAGTATAGAGACACTTCTGTGAAACGCTATGATGATTAATGAACAAACAAGAACAATCAGTCCTCAAACTTATGTGGCTGTGCAGTTTGATCTTTCGACCCATATATTTCTTTTAAAGGCAATTTAAAAAACTGGGGAGGGGGTGGAAGCATTTGGCAGAGGAACAATTGTAAAAGGTTTGAGGCGGATGGGTGAAGAAAGGAAGGAAAGGCCCCAAGTTAAAAGGTATTTAAAAATGGATGAAAAGTGAAAGATGAAACACAAGAAGAGAGAAACCAAACAGCAACAGGATGTCTCCTCATTATGGTGTGGAGACAGAAAATGTGCGACAGCCATGATATGGAGGTCTCCTTACTTGAGTGAGTAAAGTTAAAATAAATGAGATGAAACTCTTAACGATGCTTTCAGAGGAAGAAAAAAGCTGAAATAATAAAATTTTGGATAAGTGTGTATAAAAAAAAAAAAAAAAAAATATTGATAGGAAAAGCTACGTAAGAACAGCAAACAATCGGTCAAAAGGACACTGCCGGAAATAAAAACAGATCGAGGCTATAAAGATGTTTGGTAATGCAGCTCGTACATAAAAACATTTGATGCCTGAATTACCTACTACCTAAAGTTGTGTACGAAAGACAGTAAAATATTCACACAAAGGGAAATGAAAAAAGTAAATGAATCACAGATATTACAAGAATGACATAATAAGGTTTAAGCCTAGTTAGGTACTAAGGGCACACACACACACACACACACACACACACACACACACACACACACACACACACACACACACACACACACACACACACACACACACACACACCAACGACACAACTGTTCCTTGTCACGACATATTCTCGTCACGTTAAGGGTTGCTCACAGAAACGAAAAACACCAGGGAAATAAGAGACAAGATAAGATACAAGATTTTTTTTTTTTATTATTATTATTTTTTTACCTGGGACTACAAATACTCGTGCGAGTTATGCGCTTATCCGTGATGAAATAATAAATTATAAGTGCTTAAGACTAAAAAATTTAAAACATTTTCAAGTATAAAACAGAAATATTATTTTCTACTGAATTTCGTAACATAAGTAACAATTTTCCCACAGAAAAATGGACGGTATATTATTAATGCCATAATGCAGTGTATCCCAACGTGTTATATATGGCACAGTCCTGGTTGTCTACCCTATTACTACTTCTTTTTTCCCTCTTTCTTTCATTTCTCTTTCTCAATACTTCTTTTTTTTATGCTCCTTTCCTTTCTCGATTATATTTTAGTTCAGAGTCTAATTTATCACTCAGTCCGAGATAACACATGTGCCCTTTCTTTCTTTCCTCCTTTCTTTCATTCCGACCTTCATATTGTTTTTCTCTCTCCTTTGGACTCGCGTCTGTCCTTCCTGCATTACCCTCAAGCACTGCCTGTCCTAGCCCGGGT
Organism: Coenobita brevimanus; assembly: GCF_032717465.1. Lineage (NCBI taxonomy): Eukaryota > Metazoa > Arthropoda > Malacostraca > Decapoda > Coenobitidae > Coenobita > Coenobita brevimanus. The sequence continues at coordinate 9,425,635 of NC_137043.1, read as the reverse complement.
TACTTGTGCCCTCGTTTTTCACCAGCCATCCTTCTTACTATCTCATTGTGCCACACACCTCACTTTGTTGGTGATAGGAATGTATGTGTCGCGAATTCCCTCTGTGCTATCTCCTCACCAGTATACTTAATATTCTCTCGTATACAAACTACCCCACACTCCTTCCGGCCTCCATTTTTAATTTTGATCTGCTTAAGTCATTAGTCAATTATACCCTTGTGAAATGAAAATAGGAGATTCAGTTTCCAAATCATATAATCACATGGATTTGGAAAATTACTAAGTTTCATGAAGATTCCTCTGGCAAGCAACCTTGGCTTCATTTTTGCTGAGCAGAAAAAAAAAAAAAAATCGGGTTTATATTGGAACGCCATAAACATTCATTCGCCTGTACTGTATTTACTTTAATCACTCTTTCTGTCTCAGTTCAATGACGTTAACAAGTTTTTAGTCGTACTTCCACCACGGGATGGGAAGGGAGATGAAGGCCGTGGACCTTCCTGTCCTACAATATTAATGAACAGAGAAAATTTTAATAGCAGAGGAAAAAAATCAGCTAACTATATTGCCAATGCTGTGCCGGGAATCATCGAACCCAAGACTCTCAGGTGCAAACCAGGCAACTTTCCACTGTACCACGACCAGGTAAAATTTGTGTCACCTTGTCACAGACTAGTAACCAAGGTACCCCCGCCGCCCTCCCCCCCCCCAGCTGTGGGTCTAAAGGGGAGTGACAACCCCCTGGCACTCAGGCAAGTAGAAACTTTTAATCATACGCAAAGAACATTGGCAAGTCAGTACGATGAGAGAAATCTGTGATAACGCAGTTGTCAAAGGTTAAGCTCAAGGAGCAAAGTCAAAGTTCGAGCCGTGTGTTAACAAAACAAACGGTTTTGTTTCTTTCAACAAAAGACTGGTTAATATCAGAGGTCAGTGCCAATTTAAACAGTCCATATCCGACTTAGACCACACTGTGGAAGGGTTCAGGATAAGACAGGAATAAAAGACTCCACTTGGAGAACAACCAGTCAGTGGCCAAGGTTACAGGGAAGGGTCAAAGGTCAAGGCCATAAGGTAAGGTCAAAAGCCAAGGTCACAGGACAAGATCAAATCGGTTTTCGTTTGGTATGAACCAGGCTTGGAGGAAGTACTAAGGATCAGGTAAGAATGAAGGCATTCCATTATAGAAGCAATAAAGGTAAAGATAAAAGGGCAAGGCAAAAGTTCGGACCTTGTGTCTATGTTTGAACAAAATAACCAAACAGATTTTTTCTGCTTTGAACCAAACTTCTTGGATGAGTTGAGGACCACCCAAGAGGCTGACCAATTTTTTTTTTCGTTTACCTATGTTAAATGTGAAGGTCATATGGCAAAATCATCCTTTTTTTTTTTTTCTATCCAATGTAAACTAAACTTTGTGGCAGGAATGAGGTTAAAGCAAGGATAAAGGCATTCGAATTTGAGAACAGTTAGTCAAGAGTCAAGATCATAGGGAAATGTCAAAGGTCAAGGTCACAGGACAAACTCATCTCAAACAGCTTTGATCTGATTTGAACCAAAGTTGTTCGCAGGGTTAAGGGTTAGGCAAGAAAAAACGAAATTCTGTTTTGAGAGTGATCTGTCAAAGGTCAAGGTCACAAAGTAAAGTCAAATGTTCTCCCCTTAGACAAACTGGTTGGAGCCGACATTGCACTCAGCAAAGTTATTTTTGCGTTATACCTAAAACGTTATATGCTGTAGCTTAACCACGTGTTGACATTGCATGTTGACTGAAACAAAGGTGTTATTTTTCATTGGTAGTACACACACACACACACACACACACACACACACACACACACACATATTTTATATATATAAAAAGATAGATAGATAGATAGATAGATACAGGAGCGTCCGCAGGATTTTTTGTAAGGGGGGGGGGCAAAATAAAAGATATTACACATATATTGGGGAGGCGGTGGCTCAATCGGTAGAGAGTTGGCCTGCAGTCCTGACGGACCCGGGTTCAAATCCCGCTGAGGCAGGGAACAGTCTAAGGATTTGAATTTCATAAAATCAAACTTTACTGATCTACCAGAAGATCCGCCGACATGTCGTAAAAATACCCCCGCTAATACCAATACATCAGTCCTATATGAGACAGCCCTAGCATGTATTCAGTATGGACGATGGGTGTTAGCGCCGAAGTGGTGACATGTAGAGGTATGCGGTACGTAGGAGGACTACTGGGCCTTGAAATCAGGCTGTGAAGCCTATGCCCAGAGTCGGTCACATAAAAAAAAAAAAAAAAAAAAAAAAAATGTGCGGTTATAATGTATCAAAATACACATACTCCAAATAGGCATAGGCATATACTGTCATGAGTTACATGACTTACATCAAATGCACAAAGTGACAGAATGCATGAATTGACTCAAATCACTCAATCATCTCTGAACAAGAACAGAAACACTTTGGAATTCCATTGGGGGGGCAACTGCCCCCCCTTGCCCCCACTCTGGACGCCCATATATATATATGTATATATATATATATATATATATATATATATATATATATATATATATAGAGAGAGAGAGAGATTGGAACTGTATGTAAGAAATGAACTTAGAAAGTGAACGCAGCAATGAATAAAATTATAAGGGCATAGTCTGTATGATTAGTAAAAAGACAATGGAGAATTTCAACGTGTTCAGTATCTTGGCAGTATGATGACCAAGGATGGGCGTTTAGAGAGGCAAAATTAATGAAAGGGTACACTGGGAAAGGAGGGTTGCAAGGTACTGTACACTGAGAGCGGTGACAACGAATAGGGAAGTGAGTCTCAAGAAGTCGTTGGATGACAGTACTACAATCCCAACACTAACGTATGAAAGTAAAGCTTGGACTTTGTTGGCAAATATGGTCAAGATTCCAAGGGGTGGAAGTGCTTTACCTTAGAGGAGTGTGTTAACTGGGAGGACACTACCATCTCCTTGGACGGAGAGTATCAGCCACAAGTACCTCTCCCCATGAAGGCAGATTACATATGGGAAAGGCTGTCAGCATCGAGAGTGATGCACGTGTAGTAATAGTAATAACAGTTTTAGTCGAATTGTAGCTGTAGTTATGTCTACCTGTGTCAGACTATACTCCATGTCACCTGTACAACCGACCTGGTGCAAACCTAAGCAAGTATATGAAACTATTTTAACATCGGTCTTGCAACATAACATTCAATAAAAATCACTCACTTAAACCTTTAGGCGGCCTAACACAATCTTTGTTCTTGTACAAGCATCAAACTCTGGACTAGAGAGATGTATTGGACAGAAGATCGGAGAGACGAAAGAGGAGTGGCATGTCAGACCACAATGTGCCCTAATCTAATATTAGATTAAAGGAAAAATGGTGGGTGGAGAACGACAGCAGGTTAAGGGGAAAGCTTCCCCCGTAGAGAAACAACAAGAGAGGATTTACGGGAGAATTCTTGAACAATTGCTGTTTGTTGACTGTCTTGGTTAGCATTGGGAATACTATCTCGCTCTTCTCTTTATACTCTTCTTCTCTTGCCATTATTTGGTTTGTTTCTTCGCATCCAGTCACCAAACCTCAGTCCCCATTGCAGAGAAATTTTCATAAACTTGTGCCTCCCTCATATTATTCACCGGTGCTTGACAGCCACAAACTTTAGCTCATCTCGCAGTGCCACACAGAGTCACAGTTGCCTCCAGAGTAATATTCAGCCAGGAATATAAATACTCAGGTACTTAGCCAAAATTCTGACTGGCTACTGAGGACACTTGTATGAAATGCAGTTCAAAGAGTACAGTCTGTCGACATGAAAACTAATTTTAATTAAACTTTGATATTCCATTCCGGTTCACGGCCGATGCTTTTATTCAGCACAGATTTCTGAACGGACAAAGGTTTGATATCGATTAAAGGCGAGAGAGAGAGAGAGAGAGAGAGAGAGAGAGAGAGAGAGAGAGAGAGAGAGAGAGAGAGAGAGAGAAAGAGAGAAATAACCATCAATATGCAAAAGTAAATTGACAGAGATGTTTGGGGGTCTGTTCAGTCCATTTTGAATCCAGCCCATCTAATTGTCATTGTCAATTCTTTTATTATCTTCTCTCTCATTTGATTAGTCTTTTGTTTCCCTCCTTTTGCCACACATCATTTACATCTGCCACCTACCTCTCCTCAGCCCCCCAACTGTGTGTGTGTGTGTGTGTGTGTGTGTGTGTGTGTGTGTGTGTGTGTGTGTGTGTGTGTGTGTGTGTGTGTTTTACGTAAGGAATTAATCAGGGAGAAAATGAAAAGAGATTACGTTCCCCCGCTAAAATCTCTCAGTGTTTCATTTTCACTGCTATTTTCTCTTCTTTTTACTTGCCTCTCTCCTTTTACTGCCACGTTTCACTGCATCTGGCAGCTCCATCACGTACTTTCCTCTGATCCCCTCACGTTCAGTTCACATTTTTAGACCCTATGTACCCCCTCCACAATATGTCTACCCCCGATGTATATATGTCCCCCCCCCCCCAATGCATACATGCCCCCACTAATCTTGACCTAGCTGTTTGTACACGGAGTTTCTATCACCAAAGTATTGCAAGTTACACCTACTTTCGGCATCTTTACTTCACATACCCGGCTTATTATCTTTTACTCTACTATTTTTGGCTATAAACTACGGTATATAACTAAGTCATTTTCGGTACAGGGTATTCTTGTTTGCAAAGGAATATATTCAACTTCAGTATTCGAGGAACCACATACTAACGCAATGATCTTGTATTTACATCACTTGGAAAATTATGATATACATATTATGAACAACTTCAATTTCTCCTTTGAATATTTTCGCTTCTGGAACTGACGTACACGTAACACTCCTGAGATCTTTCTCCACCTCCACCGGAATGAAAGCCATGGCTGTGTACACAGTATACAAAATAATAACACTCTCCCATTGCACTGGTTGTTGAAAGTTGTGTATCCTGTATAAGGTCGCGATTTGTGTTACGTATACGTAAGGCATTATTGAAAGTAATCGCTTAATTGTGAGATTTAAATGAATTACACCGCAATAATAAAACAATACCAATCACCATTAAATAGCACAAGCGTCACTTGCAATAACAGCTATGGAAGTCTATAAGAAACTATTTTGTGGGGTAAATTAATACACAAATATTTATCACTTAGTACCTGCACTTTTAAACTACCCGGTACATTGCAATTCTGACCATGACTCATTATCAGTGTTCATTAAGTTAGTGAATATGAAACATCTTAGATGAATTAAAATCAACCAAGTGGACAAAGCTTTACACACGGGTAAAATCAGGCAAATAAATTATTACAGCAACACAGTAATGTTACTGTAAGTGTCAAAAACAAGATGATCAGAGAAAAAGTGAATCTCATCTCGCTATACATCCTGAATTACACATTTGGGGACGCGGGACACTGGGCAGAAGTGAGGGGAAATTTGTTATCTCCCTGCTACCGCCGTTACAACATCACATGTCCAGGCTGCTACTACACAACAGTGCAACAGTGTTTTCACATATAATAACTGAAACGAAATTTAACAATGTAACTACAGTTAGAATGGGACCCCTCTGCTCCTCAGCCCTTTATGCATGACCAGGTATGCCTTGATGGAGCCTTGTTCAGTATCTTTTAAGTGTTCTGCCTCATTTGTGTGTAAGTGTTGAACAGTCCTCCTGATAATGTTGTAAATATTGACAAAGGAAAGGTGTTCTAGCCATGGCTAACTCCTTTTTTAATGGACTGATAGTATCCTTTTTTTCAACAACTACTTGTGTCTTCCACTGGGACCCATCCTGGCATATATATGATCATGACTTTTTAGTGTGGCTCACATCTTGCTTTGTATAATTATATTACTGATAACAATAATTATAATTATAATAATAATAATAATAATAATAATAATAATAATAATAATGCAAAATAATAATAATAATAATAATAATAATAATAATAATAATAATGCAAAATAATAATAATAATAATAATAATAATAATGCAAAATAATAATAATAATAATAATAATAATAATAATAATAATGGTTGAAAGAAGGCCGGCTCTGTAACCACTAAGGCAGGAAGGATACTCCAATTGGCTGCCAGATCACAAGGGCTTTTATTTAGCTCATTACACAGGTACCTGCGAGAACATCCAGAGAAAGTGTCAGGAAAGGAGAAGGGACTCAAGACAAAAGTAGGACGGACAGTGTAGGGATATGAATGAATCCCACAGAACTGAGTAATGAAGGGAAAGAATCTCACTGAACAAGGAAAAGCAGAGGAGGAATCCGACCAAACATTTCAAAAAGCAATCGACAGAGGGAATGCATAAAAAAATAAAAATAATATACAGTGCGATGGAGAAAAATAAGGAAGAAGAAAGCTATGAAATATAACTGCGATAAAGCACTATGGAAGGGAGAGTGGATGGCCATACTGTTTGTGTTTGGGTGGAGGGTGAGGAAAGAGTGTGTGGGAAACGTTGAGCCAAGCAAGGAAGGAGGTGAACTGGAGATATTGTTGAGGGTGGTGAGAGGAAAGCCAGGTGTGCGAGGTATGGGAAATGAAACGGAAATTACTATGGGTAGAGGTTTTATTGGAAACTGTATACTGCAACACCTTCGGATAATGACGTCATTTTTCGTAAATTCCTTCTGCCTCCAGTTGATTATATTCTTTCTGAGGGTGATCTGATTTTTGCAAACGGGTTATTGATGCCCGCCTGTAGCAAGAAGAGACGACATAGTTTGTGTGTGTGTGTGTGTGTGTGTGTGTGTGTGTGTGTGTGTGTGTGTGTGTGTGTGTGTGTGTGTGTGTGTGTGTGTGTGTGTTGCCAAATATCTCGAAAAGCTATGATCGAATTTACATCAAAACTTCAGGAAATAGCAACTACGTCGATGTGCAGAGGACTATTACTTTAATGAGGGTTTGATCAAAGACGACTGAATGCCAGCCGCCATATATTTTTATCCCCGCCTATGGCAAGGAGGGGGGCGATATACAGTAGTTTTTGTTAGTGTATGTGTGTGTGTGTGTGTGTGTGTGTGTGTGTGTGTGTGTGTGTGGCCAAAATATCTGTTGCCAAAATGTATTTCACCAAACCTGTAAGAAATAGCAACGATGTGGGTGTGGAGAAACCTAGTACTTTTGCTGACGATTTGATCAAAGACGACCGAATACCAGTCACCGTATTGTATATTTTTTATTATGGATTATTTATTTGTGAAACGTGGTTACTGGATTCCGCAGAGTTTTGCAAACTTTCTTCATATCTTTAATTTAATATGAATTGGCTTTTGTAAAACGCAGGGACTGAACTCCAAATATATAATGTATACCCGGTATATATATATTCTTACTATGAGTTGGCTTTTTGTGGAAAGCAGTGACAGACTTCCGTAGAGTTTTACAATTTTTCTTCACATTTGGTTTTTAAGTAACTTGTACCTTAGCCAACAATATATTTTTGCGGGCGATTAGCTTTCAGCTCCCAAATGCTTTTGTTTCATTTAATATGGATTTGGTATTTATGAAGCACGGTGACTGAAATCTGTAGAGTTTTGCAAATTTTCTTCAAGTTTGGTTTGTATGTAACTTGTACCCTATCCAACGACATATTCTGGCAGGCGATTAGCATTCGGCAACCGAATACGTTTCTTTCATTAATGTTAGTATATTACCTTTACAGTTCGAAATGCTTTTCTTCTGCCGAGCAAAATTGTTTGGAGGAAGCAAAAATACAACAGACGCCATCGTAGTCAAAGGGTTAAGTGAAGTTTGTGGGTGAAACTAAGACAAATAATTGGAGATAAGTGTTGACTGATGAATTACCAGAATGTGAAATGAAGTTAGATACAAAAATAAATTCTGAAAAGGAAAACGTAAGGGAAAACAAAAGAAGAGGACAAAGAAGACTGACTGCTGACTTAGTAATGAGGCATTGTAGAAAAATAATCCAGTAAACTGTAAATTCCAATGGAGTAAGAGATTAAAAACAAAGTACAGTAATTTGTGACATTTTCTCTTTCAGTACGTCCACCCTGGACGCAACGAGCGAGGAAGTAGTGTCGAACGATGAACTGCGAAGTGAGCGTCAACGTGATGCCTGTCCAAATAGGAAGCAGCGATCTCGCGCGCCACAGATAGTTAGAAGCTGTTCATCGGTGCAGACGTGCCTGGGGATGTCGCTAGGCAGCGCGCAACATTTTGGAACATGTTGCATCGCGTTGCAACGAGCGTGGAGAGTGGGCGGAGCGATAAGCCTCCCCTCTCATTCAGTGTGGCTACCCACATGGGATTTAGTGAATTTTATTGTGTCGCCTCATCCCTTCCTGTTCAAGTCCCCTCGCTCGTCGCGTCATGTGTGGCAGCACCCTTACACAACCTGTCAGTGTTTTCATCGTTTGCTTACTTCCTTGTATCAGTATTGAACATTTTCTGCCAGTCTGTCCCTACTACTTCTTTCCTACCTTTGGCATCGTCTCTTGTTTAATATAATGATAGACCCGCTGTGGTCATCCCATTAGCTAATGGCCGTAGGCAGTCATTTTGTAAAAATGTGTAGTCAGACCAACTTAAGGTGAACCAAAGAGTTACAATGTCTCAGACTCAGCTGTTGCAACTACATATTTATAAAGGATGTCTGACTGAAATGTGTGAAAGACACTCAGAATATTATCAGTAAGTCTTATCCTTTTATGAAAGCCGTCGTTCAGGCCTGTGTGGCTGTGCCATTCAACGTTTTCTTCTCTCAGTTATAGAAAGTCAAAGAATCAATACTATAATCTTTCTCTCTTCCTCATTATTTTTCATTTTCCTTCCTTCCTCCTTCATCCCTCACCCAGCAAAACATTAGTCTACCTTTCTCTTTCCCATCATCTGACATCTTCGTGTTTCTTATCTTACCCTAGACCTGTCCCTTCTCTCCATCTGCACACATACGACCTTCGTATTTTCGCTACGTTTTTCTTTCTCTTGCCATCCTTCAAATCTCCTACATATCTCTCACAGCCTAGCCAATTTCGTCCTCTTTCCCTCCAAATCTTTCTTTCTTCAGGTTTCTTCCCTTATACTGGCCTCCTGAATTCTCCAGGCAGTGCTCATATTTCCCACGGGGACATTACTTTCCTGTCAGCATATGTTTCACGTCGTCATCGTTGTTTCTACATTATTTCTCCTTTTTACATCCACTATGATTTCCTACATCTTGTCCCGTCCTTCCATATAACTCTCATCGATATATTTTTTACGTCTTCTCCCTTTCTTTCTTGTCTTTCTTTCTTATCACAATCACACTTCATATCTATAATATTTTTCGCGTCCTCTTTCTTTTTCCTCCTTCCTTCTTATCACCGTTATTCTTCCATTCGCAGTTCTTGGCTTCCTTCCATATTCTGCTTTCGTCCGCCCTCTTGATCTCTCCAGAATTTTCCTTTTTCTCTAGCCAGTTCGTCTCTCTTTCTCGGTGAAATTTTTGTCGTCAATCAGTTAGTCCTTCTTTTTTATTCTTTGTATCAACAGCTTTTGCAACATTCCTTCTGTCACCTCCTTTCAAAAAATAATAATAAAAAGAATGGTACTGGAATGGCATGTTATACTCGCCTTTCCAGTACAATTTAATAGCCCTATTTCGTTGTAAGATGGGATGAAGACAATCGTGACAAACATTTATCCTTTATTATCAATATCAGGATCCTCATTTTCATTTTTTAGGTCAGCAACATGTAAGTGAACCATTAAAATGCACGGTTTATATAAATCAAAATAATCCAGAACTACTGTATTTTGGGCACACTGGAATTTGATCACAGGTTCTGACATCGGCATCACACGAGTATTCTCTTGGATGTTACTTTATCCCAAGAATGATTTTACTGTATAATACATTTACAGTCCTTAAACACAGATTCTATAATATCCATAGACTGGCTTTGGAACTGTGACACAAGACAGTCAGAATTTAATGCTGTAGTATTCTAGCCATTATTTAGCACATACCAGTTCATTCGAGAGCCATGTATGTCCGACAGTAAAACAATGCAACATCAGGCAACGCGTGGCTTTCCCCTGGTTTGAAGGAGGCGGCAACGTTTGACATTCCAGCGTGGTGGGAAACAGTTCTGTCCAGGAAGTTTTAGAAAACCTACAAATATCTCGAATACGTGCGTCCTAGAGCGACCCCGAAGGGCGCAACCTCCTTCCAAATGTCTGTCTATCTATCTATAGCCCTACGTCATAATTCCTTAAGGGGTGGCCGTTTGTCTTTGAGTTAGTGGTCTTACGGGGAGGGGCACTAACCCTCTGCCAACGCACTTGTTGACACGTTGGGAACGTGTATGAGTTGGTTATATGGTTGCCAACCAGGGCTGTAAATGGTTTCCTGGCTTACAGGAAACCATTAGGCTTGTCGCTCAATGTAAAGCCACCTGAACAGGAAAGAAGAGTGATAAAAAGGGACAGGAAAGATGGGACAAATAGGAAGAGTGGAAGGTCGGCACAGAAAAAGAATGATACAGGTGAAGGAAGAAGTAGGCTGCACTACATCAAGTGAGTGGATGATGGTCTCCACCATCTTCCATATATAACCCATATTTCATTTTTTTCTTCACATTCCCAAAGGTTAAACAACAAGCTATTAACATATGAAAACTTAGCCTTACAAGAGAAAAATCCCGTGGTACGACAACACAGGTTGGACTAGAGTGATGCTGGGCACTGGGCCGCCTGACAGTTCATCAAAGTTGGTTTCTGCTTTCTGGGTAACTCAGCGATATTTGAGTTTCTATGCGGGTTCTGGGAGGATCTGACAAATATTATGGTAAACTAACATTACACTGTAAAAATATATAAATAAAAAATAACGTTTTGACATACCAATGTGTTAATTACATCGTAGATCTTAAAAAAAAAAAAAAAAGTCAATAAAAAAGATCATTTAAGGACCAGCCTACTCTGTAATTTGTTTTATGTGCATATCTTTTTGAGAGGAAAAGTTTAGAATGCCTGTATATTCTTACCAATAGTTTAAGTAAACTCTTCTACCTCTTGTCATGCGTGTTATCACACACACACACACACACACACACACACACACACACACACACACACACACACACACACACACACACACAAGTATGTATGAGGAACCGTTGACATGGCGCAAAAAGAACATGTCAAATGTCAACAGATACATCATCTTCCTGTACACAAATTAATTGAACTTGGATATTTAAACAAATGCCATGCTGAATGCCACATACCTTGGAAAGAAAGTCATAATGTAAATATTGTTAGATATTATGCTGTTACACTGCAACGGCTCGTATTTGTTCCCTGAAAAGAAAGTCATTGTAAATATTGTTAATTATTATGTTATTACACTGCAACATCTCGAATTTATTCATTAGCTCCATTGATCAATAGTGTACAACGCTGTGGGCACCTGCACTAATGCTAACAAACAGTGTTAATTAACTAACATCACTAAAATCGTCCTGGTTTCTGTTACGCCATCTAGTCAGCCATTTGATGTAGAGAGATAACACCTTTCATGGATAATCTGCCGCAAAACTCCACAAGCTGACCACGGATAATGTAATTCTTACCTTGTCATGTCTCATGGGAATCCGTTTTCTGTCTAGTTCTGTATTTTATTATATATAACTAAAGGTATCTTGCTTCTCGTCTTGGCTACTATTGCACCACTTCTACTCTCCATAACTTATATATACAGTATCTCTCTCTCTCTCTCTCTCTCTCTCTCTCTCTCTCTCTCTCTCTCTCTCTCTCTCTCTCTCTCTCTCTATTAACGGAAGCAGTAATTACACTGTGTGATGAAAAGCCAGCAGAACTAACGCCTTAACCTAACCGGTTCTTACCCTAATGCGTCACACCTGTTCATAATCAGTTCAGTGTAGCCTTACCTTCAACAAACCGCTCCAAGGTGTCAGTTCTGTAGGTGAAAGGATAAATTTCATTAGTAGTCAGCTTTAATTTCAAGCTGAAAACTAATTTGGTCAGTGAAAAATCTTCCCTGTTGCATCCCGAAGAAACCCTCTAATTTTCACAACCGATCTCGAGGTTCCAAGGCATTTTCGTATTTACATATATATATACAGCACACTATACTGACCTACTTCTGTTTAAACAGAAAATTAATACATGAAAGAATAAGAGCAGTTTGTTTTGTTTTGTAAGTTAAATTTGTCGAAAAATACCTTAAAGTACATTGTATGAAAATGTAAACATGAACTGCAGATGAGTTTAATGAAAAGATGTAAAATAATAAAGAAACAACAACAACAATAATAATAATAATTATTATTATTATTATTATTAGTAGTAGTAGTAGTAGTAGCAGTAGTAGTAGTAGTAGTATTGAAGGGATATGTTAATAATGTTAGTTATTATCAGTAAAGGGAACTAACACTAATATTAGTTGGTACTTTTGGGGAAACAATGAATCTAATTTAGTCCATGGTTGCAAACAGAATTCGTGCTATGTACTAATGCTACCCACTAATGCCATCACTTTAAATAATAGTAAATAAGCTGATGCTTGCACTGAGTAAGGTTACTCTGTGCTTGGAAATAACGGAGGTAACTGGTACAAAGAACATGAACCTGCAGTAAAATATAAATCCACCCAAACCCCCACAGAACACAGTCTTAACTCACTGCAACCTAAAGGGACACGAACAGCTCCCTCGAGCCTACTCCACATCCCGGAGGGGCAGTTTCAGGTACACAAGTTAATTTCAGGTACTCCTACTTTTTCTCACAGGGAAAAAGTCAGCGAAGAAATTACAGTCGAGGAATGTTTTACGTGGCGAATCTTTCCTTATACCGGTAACAACTTTGTGGTGTGAGGTTGTATAGTGTGAAGCTTGCCATCCTCACCATTCCCTTATTACGCTCATTAGGACCGTATCATTAATATTTGTCCCTAATCAGTCATTCTTCACCAGAGGCAACGCTGTAACTATACCATTTTGTTCATCCACATTTTTTCCCCTGTACTCCGTGACTGCTTTGTATCAGTAAAACTTATTTCACCTGCTCTTGTGAAGCGAGTGGGAGTTATATTTGAATCAGCGCGCGCGCGTGCGTGTGTGTGTGTGTGTGTGTGTGTGTGTGTGTGTGTGTGTGTGTGTGTGTGTGTGTGTGTGTGTGTGTGTGTGTGTGTGTGAAAAACGTGAGAAAGTAAATATTTTAGCTCAGTAATTCTTATATTGTTCAGCTACCTCACCAGAAATGTTTACACCATAATGAAATTATAATGATAGGCGAAATCTTCTTATTTCTTCCATCATTCCTATCACTTTTTGTTACTCGTCTTACATTTTTAGGTGACTTTACACTGAGCGACAAATTACATTGTTTCCTGTAAGCCAGGAAACCACTTAAACTGGGTGGTAACCAAATAATCAACCCATACGTGTTCCCCACGTGACGGCAAGTGAGTTGGCGGAGGGTTGGTACCCCTCCCTGTAAAACAACTAACTTGTGACAAACGGCCATCCCTTACGGGATTATGGTGTCTGGCTATAGACACACTGATAGATTTCAGACTAGAAGGAGTAGAGTAGGCGAAGACAAGTTGGCGGGATGGAATCGGATAACAGCAGATGCCAAACTACAGTCAGGCAAGTACATTCTCTGAAGGTAGACGTTGTCAGCTGCTGGTAGTCTCATCAGTAATTTTTATGATATTCATCACACCAAACCATAAATATGTGGGGCAGGTGGACAGAAATATGTGGGATAGTCTGGGATGCTGGATAACTGAGAGTAAAATCTGAGGCGAGTGTTGTATGTGGATTGGCAAGGTCCAAGCCAAACCATTACATGGGTGGAGTGAAATGAGATGAGTTGGTAGGAGTAACTAAGATGGTGGTGAGAAAAGCGGGATGACTGCACCATGTAAAGATGGGTGTACAGTATGGTTGGTGATGCTGGCAGTGGGAACAGAATTCTCTTGATCTGAGTTTAAAGAAAGGGTGGGATGGGCGGATTAGGGTATATGAGTTACATACTCGTATGAATATTGGTAGGTGATAAGGCAAGGATGGTTGTAATATAGCCAGTGAAATTTAAACTTTGTAGGCCGGCCAGTTGAGCATGGCGATGGCTAACTAAAAACGTCATACTAGCTCTAGAAGAAAAATAAACATGCACCGCCGTCATATCTTCTACGACGAAGTTAAGAACAGAAATATTGCAGCAAGTTAATTTTCATTGATGTGCATTGTTTCGGCGACTCCCCGTTACAGCCAGCACATTGCCAAATGCTGCCGTCAGATGGTGTGAGGTCACTAAGTTTCATATCTTGTCGACAGTAGGGTGGTCTGGTTATGCTTCGGTGCTTCATCTCTTGATTTGCCACGACGGCTCCCGTTTATAAACTCCTGGCTCTTCTGCGGCCAGCTCTCAAACACCTGCCATCAATACCACCATCTTCTGCGGGGGGGTGCGTCGGCCACTTGCCGTTCACCTCCACTTACTAACCCAGGAGCTTGGTGTGGACCTCAGTGATTGTGACAAGTTGGTGACTAAAAATATAGCGCCTTGGGAGCCACGTGGTTTCACTGTTGATGTGTCGTGGCTCCCAGCACCAAAGACCAAGGCGCCGGAGGCGGAGGTCCACCAATTGTTTCGTAACATCATCGTTCGTCACTTGGGGTCCCACCAATTGTAAACCAACGGCTCTAAGTCGAGTGAATGTGTGGGTGCAAGTGTGTGGTCGACTGAATGTGCACTCAGATAATGGTTGCCAACTCATACATCTGTGTTTACCTCCTAACTTTTTGCTATTGACAAAGCCATCGACTATGCTCTCAATTCTAGGCATGACTCATTAGTCATATTTTTGGACTCGAAATCAGCCCTTCAGGCAATTCCATCTTGCACTACGGACTCCACGGGATCCAGGGCCGCATTGTTAATAAGTTGCATTCATGCAACAAGTCATTCACGCTGATCTGGGTGCCTGGTCATTGTCGTATCTACGGCAATGAGCAGGCTGACTCACTAGCAAAGTCGGCTGTGGAGCTCTAGGAGACTTGGGACGTTCCTCGTGATCTACGGTCGAGTCTCGCTCTCGGAAAGAAATCAGTAAATCTTCTGTGGCAGGGTCAGTGGATCGGACTAAATATTCGAACGTGTAAGCCGTACCTGGGCGACTGGGACACTGCCAACCGTCCTAGTTGCCTGGAAGAAAAAGTGTTGGCTCGTCTACGGCTTAGTGCCACCATGTTAACGCATATGAAACCTTATATGGAAAGACGATTCCCACCGCACTGTGACATCTGTGATGCGGTGTTATCTGTCAGTAATATCATCCTGCGCTGTCGGCGATTTATTCGTGAATGCGCTTCACTTATAAATTACTGCGGCGCAGCAGACGTCCCCTTCACCCTTTCCACCATCCTGGGTGATGGGGACATTGTTATGACTGATAAATTGATGGCTTTCTTGAGAGAGACCGGCCTGATCAGAGTGATGTGACTTTTTTACTGTATGGTTATGGTTTTTATTGACTGTAAATATGTATATATTGTACTATTAATTAGGGTTGACAGTTGATATATTTGAAATAGTTCCTCCTTCCCACTGATTTATATCTAATATAGATGTCCCTTACATTAAACCCCGTTCCTCGCCTGACAGTCACCAGCTGATGAGTGCAAGTGTGCAATATAGAAAGGTATCGGGCATTTGCACTCGATGGTGGTCTGTTGGGCAAGGTCCTTCACTTTTTGTACAAATTATGTAAATACATTATACCATCTTGTTTAAGTTGTCCTAATTTGGACTTACAGCTGACGTATATGGAAATGTTTCTGACTCGTCTGGTTCTCTGTCATATATTGATGTCCCCTATATTAGGTTGTGCCTCGACTGGCAGTCACCAGGTGATGAGTGCAGGTATGTAATGTAGAAAGGCATTACATATCTGCAGTCGATGGCGTTCTCTTGGTCGAGGTATTTTTACCATTAGTGTAGGTTTAGGTATTTGTCTCTTTAGGACCTAGTATGGGTTAGTGATTTGTCAGTCAGGTGATTAGTTTCAGGTTCTTTAGATTACGCATTTTTGTTTATAAGGTAAGGTCAAAAATATAAAAATATAAAAATAATAAATAGAAATACAAAAAAAATAATAAAATACAAATTATTATATATATATATATATATATATATATATATATATATATATATATATATATATATATATATATATGTACGTGTGATTGAAAGTGTGTCTGTATATATGCATAGAAGTGTCTGTGTGTGTATGTATGTGTATATATATGTTTGTATATACATGTATATATGTGTATATGTATATACATATAGTGTATATGTCTGGCCTTAATGACCAGAGGCTTTGGCCCAGTGGTTGATAGGCCACAAAAAAACAACAACAAAAACAACAACATGCGGTGCCGGCGTACCATTCACTGGAACGGGTGGGTCAGTGGAGGTGGTCATCGAACATAATCCTCCTCACTTTTTACACACAAACACAATTGAACTGCACAATGACTTTATGGTCCTTCCAGTAACACTGCAGAACATATCACAGGCTTTCGTCTTTCTTCTATTAATAATTGCTTAGAAATATTATGCATTCCAACATCGTACAATTTTCTCTGCACTGTTTGACACACAATCCTGTGTGTGATGAATTCCACCTGTATTAGTTATTGGTGAGTTGCGGAAAGTGACGACTTACAATCATGTTTCTGTTAGAGTGGTGAGAAGGTTCCTGTTCGTGGCCAGTTTTCGATGATTCTTCTTGCCTTTTCCTCCGTCAACAAAACAAAATACACTGAATATCTTTAGGCAAACTTCTCATACTAGAGTGTTGGTACCACAGTATACGCTGCAATGATGTATTCTTTATAATGTAAGTATGTGTCTATGCTCACTTGATAGCGTTCAGTTTTGTTTAGCCACAAAATAATTTACAGGAATAATATGATAATGAATCACTAAGGAAGAGGTAGCTACTACGAAGTTTGCCACAAGAACCTGCGCTATCTACGTTATTTCGGAAGCTATCTCTTCCTAAATGGAGGCCTACTTCAAGGAAAATATTTTGCAATTAGAAAAAGTGCCTAATAGACAGGGTTGGCAAAAAACCCGTTTTTTTTTTTTAAACCCAGCCCACCCGGGTTTAATTAAAAAACCCGGGTTTTATGTCAAAAAAACCGGGTAAAATGGGTTATTTTAGAATTCGGCTTTTTTTACTGCTATTTGTTTATTTTTTAAATTGAAACATGGTTTTTGTTTGTGCACGTTATAATTATATGTTTGTAAATTGTTTACAGTTTGCAAAATTTTGGTTAAAGTAAGAAAAACAGCAAAAAATAATTAAAGCCAGAAAGGAAATTATACTGAATTCTCTGATATATATATATATATATATATATATATATATATATATATATATATATATATATATATATATATATATATATATATATATATATATATATATATATATATACTGAACAGTATATATAAAGAGAGAGAGTTACAACAACACACGTTCTGAACGCGTTCATTAGAAGCCTGACTTGTGTAGGACAGACTGGGCAACTGTTCAGCCAGTACACTGTGAGCTGTCATCAGAGCAACATGACAAGTAAAGGAAGAAACAGGGGACTGGAATGGAGTGAATTTGAAGAGATAAGTCAGATAACTGACAAACAGACTATAAAGAAGCAAAAATGTAGACATTGTGGTGAGAAAATAAGCCCTAAAATTGAAAGACTAAGGGAACACTTGAAGAAATGCACAACTTATCAGAATAAAATAACAAAGAATAAAGAAAGTGAAGAATCTAATGATGACATACTTTCATTTTGTGAGGAAAGTCAGCCTGGAACATCAGCCTCAACACTTTACACTCCCCCACTTAAAAGAAGTGCAAGTCATTCTAGTTTTTCTGAACTTTCTGTGGGTTCAGAAACTTCAGGTTCTTCTGTAACTCAGAACATTAACAAATTCATATACAAAACAACAGAAGCTGACAAGAAATTATTTGACCTTCAGTTTGCAAGAACATTTTATGCTTGCAATATTCCTTTTAGTGTTGCAGAAAATGAACACATGATGAAGTTCATCCATATGATGAGAGGTGGCTCATATAAACCACCAAATAGAAGGGATATTGGTGGCCATCTCTTAGATGAAGTAAATAGACAATGTGAAGAAACTATGGTCACTGAACTTGAGGGAAAAAATGTGACATTAATTCAAGATGGTTGGTCGAATATTCATAATCAGCCAATCATAGGAACATGTCTGCATAATGGGACCCGTTCATACTTCATCCGCTCTGTAGACACTGGGACAGAAAAGAAGACAGCAAACTACTGTAGTGACTTGCAGAAAAGGAAATTGACTACTGTGAAGAGAAGTACAAATGCAAGGTAAACTATCTTTTAAATTAAATCTACAATTTTTCATGATATTTAGATGATTATAGTTTTTATTCTTATTCAAAAGTTTTTCCATTAATGCTGCAAATCTGCATGAGATCGAAGAATCACAATAAGAGGGTGGACAATAAAATTGCAATACTCTCAGATTCAGATAGGTAGAGTAATTCAATGTTTTTCGATTTCAGGTTATTGCATTTTGTTCTGATAACGAGAACAAGATGGTGAGTGCAAGAAATAAACTGAAGAGGATTTTTGAAGAAAGAAAGGAGGAAGGATCTGAAGGTGGACGTGACCTCAGTGTTTATGGATGTGCTGCACATTTCTTAAATCTAATTGAAAAAGAAGTATCCCCCAAAACAATACTTAGCCGAGTTGTTGAGGTCCAAAAGTATTTTAGGAATCATCACCAACCTCAAGCTTGGCTCAATGAAAAGGGTGGGTTAAAGCCTCAACTTCCTAATGACACACGATGAAATAGTCAAGATGCCTGCATAGATACTTTTTTGAAGAACTACCAGAAATACTTTGAAATTTGCTGTGAACATTCTGATCAAATAGAAAAAAATGTGAAGTCGACTATTCAAAATGCAAACATACAGATGGAAACTATGCATTTATGCCAGCAGTTGAAAATTGTATCTGCTGCCTCAAATAAATTTCAGAGAGATGACTGCACAATTGGCGAATGCGTTAACATTTGGTTTGATGTCAAGGAAGCTCCTGTGCTACAACCCTACAGAGACCTGATTGAGAAAAGATTTGAACAATGTGTAACTGCTGCTCATTTGGTAGCATATCAGGTGCATCCCAAATATAAAGGGCGAAAACTGTCCAAGGAACAAGAAGAAGAAGCTGCAGAATGGCTGTCCAGTGTAAATGAAGACTTTCTACCACTTCTACTTGGGTTTTCAATTGGAGATGAACAAATGTACCCTAAATCATTGCTAACACCTAAGGTAACAGAAACATTCTCCCCACAGAACTATTGGAAACTCATGAAAACTAAAGCAAATAAGTTCCATGGTCCTGTTACACCAGAATTCTGCTCATTTATGGAAGAATTAAGTAGTCTACCTGCAAGCTCAGCTTCTGTTGAGAGGATATTTTCAACATTTGGAAATGTACACACAAAACTTAGGAACAGACTTGGAAATGAAAAAACCGAGAAACTGGTGAGGTGTAACAGAATGTTGAGCCAGGGAAAATCTGAAGAGTGGTGAACAGTGAAATAGTCAGGTGCATGCTTTTTATAAAGAGAACAAATAACATTGTTTTTTTTTTTAAGTTAATTGCAACACCAAATTTTACCTATTTTATTTTTTTAATACTGCAGTATTGATAATATTTTGTTTAATTTAGAAATGTATTACCTTGAAACAAAACAAACTTAAACCATTATTTAAAAGATCACTCTTCAACTTGTATTTGTAATGTTACAAAATGTAGAATCAAAGTTACCTGTATGTTTAATAGCCAATGAATTGCTACCTTTTTTTTTACATTATCATCTTGGTTAACACTTTATGTAGTGTTGATTGTATGTCCAACAATGAGTAAACAATTTCGTGAGTGTTTTATTTATATACACAGGCTGAAATATTGATTTTTTTTTTATTTTATATTTAAGCATTATGTTTAACCAATAAGTGGCATAGCTTTGAGCCATAAATTTTGAAATACTCTACAGCCTTGCAAGTCTTTGGGGGAGGTGTAAAAAGGCTCTGGCTCTATTGAGGCCCATCGCGATGCATCAGAACAGGCTCAATTGGTGTCCTTGATCGCGGCGGTACTGCCGGGTTTTTCGGGTTTTTTTAACTAAAAAGCCCGGCCCGGGCGGGTAAGTGGGCGGGTACCCGGGTAGCTCCCCATGCCAACCCTGCTAATAGACCAAGAAACTACTTCACCAATGATCCAATGCACTTAAACATGGTAAAAATTTTGTAATAATGATTGTGACTTTCGATAAAAATAATATCACCCATATCACGTTTCATAACTGATATGTTCAGTTATAGGAAAACATTAGTATAAAAAAAAAAAAACTATCTTGAAATATATCTGACAGGGCAAAAATCTGTTTTTGTTATTTAGACGTTCAAGAAAATTTAAAATCGATCTTCAGTCATGAAAGTGGGAAAACAGAGAAGAAGACATTATAAATTTTGAAAAGGTCCTTATAGACAACCAATCCCACGAATATAATCACGATTTCTTGGAGAAAACCTATTGCATTTTTATGAGTGCCTGCTATGTAAAGAGTGTGTACCATCAGGCCTTCGGGGCTGATACCTTCAATCTGGAGTTTAGTAAAATGTGACGAGGAAAACAGTTTCCTTTGCGAAATGTGTCTAAAACTCACTCCGCACCACCATCACACCGAAAAGGAAGCTCCACGGACATTCATTATTAGCAAAACCCCCAAGGCCTCGTCTCGATCACCTCATTATCCCGGTTGATCTGTGGTTCAAAGGAACCAGGATCGCTCTGAAAGATTCACCAGAGACAGAGCTAGCAAGTTGAAGAAGGTGATTTGAGGGGAAAGGGAGAGGGAGAAGGCACACGCTAGACCTTGATTTAACTGACCACTTGTGAGTTTTGGGCTAAACGGAAGTTTAAAAAATTCGACACTGATAAATTTTATAGCATAGTGACAGTTTTGTAGTACTGGCATTGATTACATTCAAAATTGATGAGCATCGTCTGAAAACAGCTTTAACGTTACATTAAATACTTGCTGAACATTGTTATGCCTCATTTAGTTATAAATAAGGAAAACAATTACACTATTTCAAACACTGTGAAAAGTGGACGGTCTTCTTTAATGAACTTTCCTTATTTACTGTCAAGTCGAAGCATAATATTATTCAATAAGTACCTTATATTATGCCAGAGCTATTCTCACATAATTTTCTATTTTAAACTTGAATTGTCCTAATACTGCGAAAATTGATAGTTGTTGGTATTTTCAATTTCTCTGGTATGAAGACTATTTTTTTTTTTAAATAATTTTCGTCATGTCAACTTTTCGTCTTGTTCTGTTATTGAAAAAAAAAAAAATAATAATAATAATAATTCTCATCTTCCCTGTGTGGACAGTGGGAAAGACAAAGGAAGAAAGTTCCACAGTTGATCTGTCTTTGATTTATACCAGCCAGTCTACAAGAACTGAGTTGATAAAAAAGTTCCATAAGGAACCAAGGTAGCCCAAATATGCCCGGATTAATTTACTTGGGCCTGAATTTGACTCTGATGAAACTTGTGATACCTATAATGAATTTAAATTGACATGAATTGACTTCATGTTGCCTGAATGGACCAACTGAAACTAATACGAAGAACTACTGCAATCCATCGGGATATTCATCATTTTTTTTCTTCTTACTACATCCAGACAACTATATTTAGCCTGGGGGAGAACTCTTTAATCGTCAAGGGTTTGGTGAACGCAATATCTAACCCTAGAATTTTGATAATTCTGTTAAAAAATAAACCATCAGGAAATTGCTAGAATAAAAAATTATGTCCCCGGGTTGAAAAGGTTCATGGATCTGCTTTGAATTGGCTGGATCATCAGTGGACAAGCCGAGTCAAACACCTATAAATAATAGTCAATCATAAATGATCCAGCCAGTCAGGCCGTTTCTTTCATGAAACACTTACGATCGGATGCTTAAACATTTAACTACAAAGTGGAATACATACTCCCTTTTCTTGACAATAATTTCTGAAGCAAGTGAATCTGATGGAATGTGTTTAGCTTTCCTGTAATGTTGCTGGCTGCACTCTGTAATGTGGTATGCAGGCAGACCATGACTAATAACCATAGATACTCCAAAAAAAGGCAATAAAGAATTAAGGGTTTACACTGCCTTTATATTCACTCTTTTAAGTAATTGTTGTCATGTTGAGAATCAGACAGAATATCATTTCGGGTTCATTACTATCATTCTTTTTTTTTTTCGACTGCTGCCGCAAGCACAAATCATTCCCGAGGCTCAACAGATCTAATGGAATTCTGAATGATAAATATAAATAATTAATGATCCTGACCTGACCTGAGTCTGCCGAAACTCTCCTAAGTAGCAAGAATGGATGTCAGGAGTCATGGTGGATATAATTTTATTTTAACATTTATTCCAAAATTCATGAAATGGTTCACAGACAGCCAGTTTTGAGATAAATAAGTCAAAGGTCAAGGTCACTGGGCAAGGAAAAATCTGACTTATAAATAAACTTAATTTTATCCAGTTTAAAAGAAACTGAGGGGTAGAGCTGACGGTATGGAAAGAACGAAATTATTCATTTCTGTTAACAATGGTCAAGGTCGCAGGACAAAGGAGAAGTTCGATGTGTAAATAATCTACAACAATTCTGGTTTGATTTACATAAGAAAAAAAAAAACTTGGTGAATGGGATACGGTCACGCAATGGGATAATCATTTTTTTTTTTTTTAACAACAGGCCAAAGGTCAAGGTCAAATGGCACGATCAACGTGTACTGATTTTCTTCGGTGTAAACTAAACTTCATGGAAGGGTTCACGTAAAACAAGGATGAAGAGATTCGATTTTGAGGATCAAATTACAAAGTCACACTGAAAGGTCAAATACCATTCACGGGACAATATCAACTAAAAAAAAAAAAAAGAAAAATGATCTGATTTAAATCAGTGCTTGTGGAATGGTTAAGGGTTATGAACAAATGAAGTGAGTTGATTTGAAGAGTAATCTGCAGAAGGCCAAGGTCACAAGACAAAAAATATTCTGTCCGTACTCCAGTTGGTGGGCGCGGGTGTTGTACTCCGAGTGCTCCTTCTTGCTTATTACTGTATATATATAATTAAATTTTTAACACTACATGTAACAGTAATATAACTGAATTTCAATAATGCATAGTTATTGGACAATTTTCATGACGACTGGGATTAGTTTCGTGTATCTTTGCTGTAATCCATGAAATAAGTGAGCTTATCAAGAACAGGATTAATAACAAAATACTGGTGCAAATGCTAGAGTCATATGCCGCCAGGGTATAACTGGGCAAATAAGAGTATCTTAATGTTTCTCATCACGGCATTAGCACCTCACAACAGCTTCTACCCAAACACCTGCACTGTAGAACCGAGGCCGACGAGAGAGTCACAGTTTCCTGAAGCGCAGCTCTTAACTTAAATTGGTGTGCCACGGCAATATTGTGTGTGCTCTTCTTTCCACGCCATCAGTCTGATGGAGAGGGTGGCACAGGAGAACATTTGCCAGGAATTTAATCATACCCGAGAAGTAAGTGTGATTCATGTGAGAAGTCTGTTTTTCCTGTACTTGATGCCTTCATTCCACGGCAGCAACTGACACTTCAATATTTCGTTCTGCAGGGCGTGAGAAGGATGTTGCTTACTTCCTCCGTTGTGACGATCTGTGAAGTGTATCAGGCCTGTGTTACTACTAAATGGTCGTGCAGCCTTCATATCCAAGGTTTTTCAACTACAAATTGTTCCACTTTCCTGGTAAAACGAGGATATGGGAGGGAGCATGATCAACCAGGAATTTAATAATGCATAAACATGAGGCGTGTGGAAAGGGGTGGCTGGATGGAGGAGATGAAGATAAAGAGCAAGAGTATGAAATAGGATGACTGGAAAGATGAGAGGCTAGGCTGAAGACTTTGAGAGAGAGAGAGAGAAAGAGAGAGAGAGAGAGTGTGTGTGTGTGTGTGTGTGTGTGTGTGTGTGTGTGTGTGTGTGTGTGTGTTAAATGAGAGACAAAGGAACTAATCTGCTTTCCTTGCTGTACCTGATAGTATTAACAGCAGGCCAATCAGCACCACACCTGCTGTAGCGTTCGCTCCACTGGCCTTTGACGATTCCATTTTAGTCACAATTTTCTGGTGTGAAAACCTAATTTATTCCGGTGTTGTTGGCATGAGGTGGAATGATTTTTCTGCAGTTAACTAACACGGCGTTAAATTGTGGTGAGCTGACACGGCACCTTAAAGTTGAGCTGACATGGCGTTGATCGCTGTGAGGTGACATGTTTTGTTGTTGCTTGTTGACACTGTTTATATTGTTGTGAACTGAAGTTATCATGGTGGTGGACTAACAATGCTATATTGTGGTGAACTGACAATATTATTATGATGGACATACTATAATGTGCCCCGTAGTACACCATGTCACATAACAGTTCGGGCAGATCAAAGAAGTTTCAAGACAGTTCACCAGTCTTTGACCCTTTTTTTCATCTTTTGACATTCCCCTGTAATGAAGTGACGCTGTAACAAAATGGTTTGACAGATTATTTGATCACATAATAATTGACGAAGCACTACTGTAAGTAAATTGAGAATGACAATAAAAGAATGGATAGTGTGTAGTGAGTCAATTTCCAGCTGGTACAGTCTCAAACATTATGCAGACTGTCGGTTTGCTGTTCAGGTCTTTCAGTTTCATAATTTATGTCAGTCATTTCTGTTAGGTTGGTCAAACAAATATGTGACAGTAGTGTGAATATGTGTTCTGTCATTCATGTATGAGGTATGTCATACTGGTATGTAACTATGTCTCAGCAAGTATGTGAAAAGGTATATTTCTTTGTTTCATCCACGTTTAGCTTCTAATTCAGTCGCTAAGAGAGGGAAGACTCTCCTAATCAATATTAAGTCGTCTGGCTGTGACAGGAATAAAACGTATAAAATGTCGTCATGTTGAATGGCTCACTGGTAAGTATTTCTATCTTCCATGCAACAGATGAGTCTCTCCGGGGCAGATAAAGCAGCTTCCTTTACCATGAAGGAAATGAAGCCATTGTACTGGGGAGATTTTCAGAGAGCTCTCCTGTCCATTCCACAACAGTTAAATAGTTTCCGGCAGCAAGTACATGCATAACGCGTCATCGCAGTGAAGGGCTCTCTGGAGAACGTGTGAGATATCGTTACTATCCTGACCAAAATTATTTAGCGATGGCAGGAGTAGCATTATACATCAAAGTGAATGGCTTAGCGTGTTATGATTCATCATGCATCTATCCTTTCTGATAATGATTTTTTGGTTTTATTCTATCAACTATCAGACAAATTCCTGAGTTCATCTACGACGGCTATGATAAAACTTGTTTCGATTTTTTTCAACTGTATTTTAATATGAGGAATAGATAGATAGATAGATAGATAGATAGATGGATAGATTGACAGACATATGGATAGATTGATAGACAGACAGGTAGATAGATAGATATGCAGATAGACAGATAGATAAAGAGGGAGCCATTCCATTTTTTGTTAAGAATATTCAACAAGAGTTTCGCATATTTTCTTGTTGCTTTAGTTTTCTTGTATCCATAGCCTGAAATATTTGAAAAAGTAAGTGACTGTTTGGTTTGTAAAATCCTTTATTTAGTCAAGATATTTCACACACACACACACACACACACACACACACACACACACACACACACACACACACAACTGCACCAGGGCTCGGTAGGTTTGCAGATGAGGAGATAATTTAAACCCAAATGACTCACTTGACTCGTACACTTCAGATTGCATTTCATCCTTTATCTTACCGTTTCATGTCATTCCGAGTTCTGAATAATTCGAAAGGTTATATTTACATTTACATAACGGGGTGAGTCGTAAATCAAGGTACTACGGCCATGTGCGAGTATATCAAGCGCCGTAAATGGTCGTCATGGTGAACTTTTCTTTGCTATGCAAGTGGCCAAACTCACTCGGTTCATTTCAAGCAGCTACATCTATAGTGATCACCTCTATTCCACTGTGCCACATGGAATGTCAAAAAACACGTATCCCCTACTGCGTTCAAGAAAAATATCCATAAATTATTTTGAAAAGAAGGAACAGCACAAATATATGTGATTAGAAGGAAAATACATAGCAATGAACACCCAAGGTCAAAAGAACTAAATCATCAGAGAGACGGGTAATACAACAAAGACAAGGAGTACAAGAAGAACCAATCTGTACAGGAAAGGGAGGATCTGTCTTGCCCAGGAAGGAGAAGGAATGAGAAAAGATTCAGCGTCGGAAATGGAGGAAGGAAGATAAAAACTGCCACAAGAAAGAAGTTATCATGATGTGAGCGAGAAGGGAAAAGGCAGAGGGTAAGGGCAAAGGGCAAAGCAACCATATGAGCTGCGAGTCATCAGTTACCAGCAGTCACCAGAAGCAATCTCATACTTCACATCAACACAAGATATGAAGGGGAGTATAGCCTACATACTGTACTATCATGTAAGTAATTTTTGTTTGGCGGTATTCGAAGTAAGCACCATATACTGAAAAGTGACCTTTTGTGATAAGGAGAATACGCTATTCATTAAATGAAAGAGTGATATGTTGTAGTGAATGGAATATACCTGGTACTGTACGAATGAACCAAAGAGTGACTTGTTGCTATAAAGACTATACACTATACCTTAAACTGAAAAATGATCGTCAATGTTGTTTTAACCCTTTAACCGCGGGTATTGTTTTGGTCTGACTGTCCTTTCCCGCGGGGGTTTCAGCCAAATGTAAACAAACCTTTAAACCTTAATAACTCTGCACAGAATAAAGCTAGAGAAAAAAATAAGGTACCATTAGAAAGTACTTCAGCTTTCCATTGATGTAGGTTTCATGGCTTTGTTGGCTTTCACAGGACGGGCAGAGCCGTTAGAAGTGAGGGGTGTAAAATCACTATTTTACGCCCCACACACCAGTACCAAATGCCAACCACTCTCTCCTAATAGTAATATAAACATATATGAACACTGTACATACGATAAACACCCACTCTGTGTTCACTGAGGTAGGTAAAAGGCACTTCACTGCGGCTGCGCCCCCTCTTCACTGGGGCTGCGCCTCACTTCACTGCGGCGTCACCCGCTCACTGACGTTTCAGGCGATTTTTTCATTATTTCTAACTTCTAATATTATTTTACATATAATCTGGGCAATATACATTATATTTACACTGCACTTATTACTATATTACTATATTGCATCACTGTCGCATCACAGAATTACACAAGTGCCGCAGATTCTCTTATTACAATATCACTTATTATACTGGCCAATATTTACATTTTGTTTTAGGCAAAATATCCCTTATTACTACATTATCCATTATACAATTATTGGTAAAGCACGTCACTGTCGCATCACTGTATATCACTGTCACTTTCAGTATTTACTCAGAGAGTGGTACTCGGCAAAGCACGAAGTTACACATAGAGCGACTTGGCATTCCAGGCACTGGTGTGTGCTCATTTTTCTCGTCCGAGGCCTCCGTGTGGTGTTATGACATACTCTGCAGCGGCCCTGTGACAACCTGCCGCCTGCTGTAAGAGGCAATTTCACAAGCTGGTGTCGGCTCATGTAATTGCGGCACTCAAGACGGTCAGGTTGTGTGTCAGAGTGTCGCCTCGGGATCAATGCCGTCACCTGACCAAATCGTGCAAGCAGCTGCTGCACGACAGTCTTGGAAAACTGTCTCAGTGATGGTTGCCTTATGCCCCCGACTTGTGTCTTGTAGACAATGAAGGCGTTGAGCATGCACATATCGAGCATGTGCAGGCAAGCCTTCCTGTACCATCGGGTGTTTCTCCTGAGACAGTCGATTTCGCCAATCATCATATCAGACTTATCAACAAGTCTCATGTTGACATTGTAATCAATGACGGCATCAGGCTTCATGATTGGCTCTCCCGTCCTGTAGGTGACCTTCCCAGTTCTCTGCAATTCCCCCTTGTGAATGGTGCTGATCATATTCACGACCTTCTTGTCATGCCACCTGATCGCCAGAAGCTTGTCTGACTTCTTCAGGTGCACATCTCCCTTGGATGATGATGATGCTTCTGGGAAACTTGGCCACTCTTTCCTATAGCTCCGTACAGTGCCAACAGTGCCAATGCCGTGTTCAGCCAGGTATTTGGAGAGTTTCGGTGCTGTGTAGTAATTGTCTGTGTACAGCACATGATTACCACCAAAATACCTCTCAATCACCACTTTTACAACGGAGCCAGAGAAGCCAAGGGGGTCTTTCCTGTTCACGTCCATTGTGCTAGCAGAGTAGATGACAAAATCCAGGATATACCCCGTCTCACAGTCACACAGCACAAAGAACTTTATCCCAAAGCGGTGGCGTTTGCTGGGGATGTACTGCATGAATTTGAGACGTCCTCTGAACAATACCAGGGATTCGTCTATGACTACTTTCTGCATAGGCCGGAAAAATCGCATAAATCGATCCCTAATCCTGTTGAGAAAATCCCTCACTTTCCACAAAGGGTCAGTTTGGGACGGGTTTGCGTTGTCAGCGAAGTGCAGGTATCCTAGCAGCTGTCAGAACCGATCCCGTGACATATTCTTCCCGAATATTGGGATAGTAGTAATGTCATCCACGAGCCAGTACTCCTCCAACTCATGTCTCTTTATATGGGGCATCAAAAACATTAGTGCAAAGAACACATACAGCTCTCTGATCCCGACAGGCAACCACGACACTTGCTTTGGTGAGCCAATAGGTCCCAGCCCTTCTGCTGCACGCTGAGCTGCATACCTATTGGTCTCATCGCTGACATGCTGCACGATTTCGTCATCCATCAAGGCCAGGAAGTAGTCCACAAAGTCATCTCCTGCGTTGCATGGAAAGGCAGGCTGTATTCCAGCATTTGTCATATCAAATGGCGGATTGTGTGGCTGTAAATCTGCACCATCACCAAACAAATGCATCAACCTTCCCTGTGCGTGGTTCAGTGGAAGTGGCAGGTCGCATTGCACTCGTTTCCCCGTGAAAAGGAGCTGAGGTGGAGGCAATAGGTGAGGCAATGGGTGAGGCAGGAGGTGAGGAAGGAGGCGAGCGGGAGGGGGGTGAGTGCGGGGTCGGTGAGTGGGGGGTGGCGAGGGTGAGGGAGCTGAGCGGGGGGCAGGCGGGGGGGTTACTGACCTGGTGCGTGGTGAAACTTGACCCTTTCTTCCCCGCTTATCACCTCGCTTATCATCTCGCTTATCACCCAGCTTTGCACTCCAACTGCCACGCATCCCCTTTGTTCTAGACCGGCCTACCCTGCCTGCACGGCCTGCACGGCCTGCCTTCCCTCGCTTTGCAGGCTCTGGGAATTCGTATTCCTCAGATGATGTAGACTGAGGAGAGGGCACGGCAGAAGATGATGATGATGTGAGGGCAATAGGGCTAGGGGAACGGGAAAGTGATGGGAAATGCTTACTAGGGCCTGGTGTAGGAGACGTAAGTCTGCGCTTCACTCCCTTCTCACGTGCAATACCAGTTTTGCCCATAGGCGCCTTCCCTTTCCCAGAGTAAGTTGGGGGTGGTGGGGGGGAAACAACACGATCACTTTCATCACTGTCACTATCAATGGTAAAGGGTTCACCACCAATCACTGCCAAATCGTCACTACTTGCTGTAAGTGTGTCACTTTCACTGCCACAATCAAGAGTAGTACTTACAGTTTTGTTCAGCTCTGTTCTAATTTCTGGAGTGCTCAACCCCTTCTGCCTCGCCGTCAGCAGTTCCTTCACCGGTGTAGAGGTAGAAGGCACACTAGCGCTAATCACTTTCGAGGAGGAAGCGAGCGACGATGAGTCGGGACGGAGCACCATTCTCACGCACAGAGCTGGACAGATACTGACTGATGCGGGTCAGGGCAGGGGTGGGGGGGGCCCCCTCGGGGTTGGAGGAGGGAGGTGTGGGATGGCTGGCGTGAAAGAACTCGACGGCTACTCTTGCGTGAGACAATTTGCACGCAGGAAAAACGCGCGGTGTTCAAAATATTCACGATCATTCCAGAATGACACCCGCGGTTTGGTCCAGTTTTGTCAATGTCATTCTGGAATGACACCCGCAGTTAAAGGGTTAAAGAGCATACATTATACATTAAACTGAAGTGATCTATTGTATTAAATAGAATACACTGTGAATTAAACTGAAGGGTGATCTACTGTATACTACAGAGTGAACTTTTGTAATAGAGAGAATGCACTACAGTATATGGTAGACAGAAGAGTGATCATTTGTATTAAAGAGTTTAATGAAGACTACATTTACCTACGGAGATGCTATGTTGTTCAGTCTGATATCAATATGAAGGAATTAATACTGGAGATAAGAAATGGATTATCCAGCTGAGACTCATTTCCTCTTTCTAGGACCCTGGCTTCCTCTGGCTGCGATCTTTTGTGTTTCCTTCCACTTCCACATAGTGTATGATGCATCTTCCTTCATTACTCCTGGTATCATCTCATTAACCCTATGCCCTCTCCTTTGTTATCTTATCAGCCTCGCACTTGCCTCTCATCATCGCGCTCAACCCACGTTATTGTATCCATTCTCAAATTACCTCTTGCCTTTGTCGTGCTTGCTTAATCACGTTCATTTACCTACGTACCCTACCCTATAGTGTCAGAGACTTACAAATGACCTCCTACGTCACTATCCGAAATAAACTAATGGTTATTAGTCATTAGCAGGACAAAATGCTGTCACCTGCAAAGCGAATCACGACCTACGCAATATTGCTTAACCACTTCACTGTGGGAGAGGGTGGTGGATGGGGACGTGCACCAACATCCCCAGGTGGCTTTACTGCCCGATTACACAAACGTCCCTCAACTCATTCCCTATCTTGTTTAGGGAGGATGGTGCACTAGGGAAAGGAAGCTTCAGTCTGTTGTCTGCCGGATTCACATTCAGATGAGTCTGGTGTTGCCACAAGAACAACAGCAACAACAACAATGGGAGATGCGTCATTA
Source organism: Coenobita brevimanus (assembly GCF_032717465.1). Taxonomy (NCBI): domain Eukaryota; kingdom Metazoa; phylum Arthropoda; class Malacostraca; order Decapoda; family Coenobitidae; genus Coenobita; species Coenobita brevimanus. The sequence continues at coordinate 9,394,380 of NC_137043.1, read as the reverse complement.
CTGAGCTGACTATAACTGTCTGAAGGGAACATTATTATTATAGGAAAACCGTATTTGTACTACAGAGGTTATTTGGACGTAGTTCTATGTCAGTTCGATCAGACAGACTTTTCTTGATCTGTATAAAATCATCCCGAGAACACTGCAAAAGAACCCCAGAGATACCTGTACCAACATAAAAACTTCAGATCCAGTGTGCCAATCCATGACACTGTATCATATGAAATCCAGAATTAGATTCCCAAACCCATGAGACAACAACAAAAAGTCCATTTCACACCAACATTAACAAATTCAAAACCCAAACTCTTGCGATACGTGTACAAGAATACCCAATAACCAGACTCCAAAAACTAAGTGATATAAAAGTAAGAACATTTCCGAAATAGGTTACTCATCCCACGACACTGCAACATAAAACCCCTTTAAACTGAGGTCCCAAACGCCTATGTGCCACCCAAGCTCTGTCAGAGAAGTAGCATCCACTGCGATATACGTGGATGACGAATGTGTCGCGCTGGTATATTTAATCTGGCTCTTATGTGCTGCACCGTCATCAGTTGTATTATAACTGACTCTCATTTGCTGTACCTTCACCAGCTGTATTATAACTGCTTCTCATGTGCTGCATCTTCACCAGTTGTATTTAAACTGGCTCTCATGTGCTGCATCTTCACTAGTTTAAGCCAGTATTATACCACTCAGGGAAAATGCAACATGATGAATGTTGCCATATACTTTGCTTCGAAAGAGTGTAAGTAATTAGACAGTCCAATTCCTGCACCGGTTTGTAAGTGCTGTGTCACCATTATTCACGAATATCCTTCGAAGTGAAGTGGCGAATGTCTCTTGTGATCAGCTCCTTCAGCATTCAAATACACTTTCAGGAAGAGATGAGTAGTTCCAAAACAGCTTTATCTGGCAGTGAAGGATTTCATTTTCATTGTTAAGTGGATCTTCTAAGCAGGTCGAGGGAGTCACTCATTTCACCACTTCTTATTATTTCCGATTAAAGTCAGTGTTTGTAAATTATGAGTCCTAAGCTAAAATAGAGCTGGTATCGAGTCCTTAGCAAAAGAAGATCACAGTGCTGCTAATATCTATATTAGGTTGGGTGATGGCGACCATCATCCACTCACTTGATGTAGTGCCGCCTACTTCTTCCTTCACCTTGATCATTTTCTGTGTCCGTCCTCCTTTTTCCTATTTCTCCCATCTTTCCTGTCACTTTTTATTACCTTTTCACTTGACTTTACATTGAGTGACAAGCCTAATGGTTTCCTGTAAACCAGGAAACCATTTTCAACGCTGGGTGGTAACCATATAACCAACCTACACGTGTTCCCTACGTGTCAACAAGTGGGTTGGCGGAGGGTTAGTACCCCTCCCCTTAAAATAACTGACTCAAAAACACACGACCACACCTTACGGGATTAGGCCTATGGTGTCTGGCTATAGATAGATAGACGTGTTAAAGAGCGTGAATGATGAGCAGGTAACTGACCTTTTAAAAGGGAAATTTAGCCTTCAGGATAAATCCATGAAATGCCGTCATTGAAACATTAAAGATAAATCCCTTGACGTGTAATCACTGAACTATTAAACCCAGTGGATTGTTTGAATCATGAGGACACAAGATTAATCATCCCGGAGGTAGGTGCGGGCTAGGAGAACTTGGGGCCTAAAGTTAACTCTGCTTCGAGGCCCCTTTTAATTATGTACGTATATTTATACACCCATATAGACGTTCACCCATCTGTTCATACATACAGTACACATACTTACCTACACACATAAATTAATAAAGAACTATCATAAGTCACAATGTCAAAAACCATTACAGAAAGTGTTGCCGTCATATTTTCTATTAATTTGAGGCAAGTAAAAAGTATATCAAGCCAAATAAAGAGAATATTACCTATGTTGCTTAGTTTTCAGCTATATATTTATTAACTGAGATCCACCCACAAGCTGAGGGTTCAGCCTCTTTAGCCCTCACGTAAATCCATCCCTGCTGAGAAGTGTGGTCTCAATGGTCTATACAGAATTATTGGAGCATTAGGCTATGAATAAGAGTGTGATTATTGAGTTCCTTTTAAGCTAGTAACCGATTGATAAACGTGTGGAATTGTGTGCTGAGCTGTGCGCTGCGGTTGAAGTGGCAACACTTCACGGTGGAGTGGCAACACACAAGTTTAGCAGATCTCAGAAGTTCGGAACCCTGGGTACTAATACTTCATGACATAACACATCAGAGGCGCTTTGAAATGACGAGTAGGAAAAGTGCTCCTAACAATATGTATTGCCCGCCTTTAGTAAGGCGAGGCGATGTAGTTTTTGTCAGTGTGTGTGTGTGTGTGTGTGTGTGTGTGTGTGTGTGTGTGTGTGTGTTGTCAAAATACCTCGAAAAATTGTGGACGAATTTTCACCAACCCTTCAGGAACTAGCAACTATCTGGCTGTGCAGAAGCCAATTACTTTTGGTGAGGATTTGGTCAGAGATGACATAATGCCGCCGCCATACAAACAATGCCATATCTTTAATATGGACTGGCTTTTGTGAAACATGGTGAATGAATTCCGTAGAAATTTGCAAATTTCCTTCAAATTTGGTTTGTAGGTAGCTTTTACCATAGCCAACAGTGTATTTGGCAGGTGATTAGCATTCGGCCCAAGAACGCTTTTGTTCATTTATAAACATGATGAATCTTTGCTGGTGACGTATTAGGTAGATGTTAACTACAGTCTGGATGGTACTGGATCACTGGCTTACTGGGTTGGGCGTTTGGCTTAGTTTGTGGCCATTGATTTGAGGAAGGTTGTACTAATTATATATAAATTCTTACCGCGATACGGAACATGAAACAGAACTCACAGACTGCAGGAGGATGTGTTGGAATAGGTACCGGTAATATTTCTCTTCATCTTTGAACGTAAAGGGGCCACAACTTATGGTTGCTGCTGCAAAGAATGGAGGAATTAGTGTGGTGCGTCAAGAGGAACTAATTAAATAAATTAATACCGTTTTTGTTAATCACTTTCTCTGGCTCTTATGCAGTCGCATAAAAGAGGTCCCCCTTGTAATATTGGTGATGAATATGTTGATGATGATGATGATGATAATGATGACGATTATGATGATGAGGAGTGTGTGGGGGGGGAGGCGGTAATTAGGCTCTTTCCCTTTATTGACCTCATCAGCCACTGACGAGCAGCCTCCAGCACTCTGGGTAGGGCAGCTGCGGTGATCACCTGGGAGCTAACAGCCGTATTCTTAAAAATAATCCCTTCCCTAAACTTTCCCTTTTCGTCGAAGTTTTAATTTCCATCGGTATCCAAAAAGATTCCAAAACACGCTTATCTCGTGCCAGATAATGAAAACACAGCATATTTAAGATGTGGGAGATCGCCACCACGTCCAAACTGTTGGTTTGTATTCAGTCATAAATGTCATTCTGGCCGACACCACAGCGGCGGTCACTACTCAAGACATTATCTTGATAATAAATTATATTTGAGGAATGATATTATCTTTAATGTTGTTATTCGTAAAGGTAAGACACTTGTTAACGTCCGTCTCATGTACTCACATGGCGGTGCTCATTTTTTTTTTTTCCAGCTGGATGACATGAACCGAACCACTCGTGTGACCTTGATGGCAGATTTTCCTTTTCCGTTCAAATTAAAAAACAAAATATTTGTTGAAAAAAATTCACGTGTGACTCTGGCCATAATGTATAAGGTTTGTTAGTGTCAGATCATGTAAGACTGGATGAATTTCGGAGGTAGTACGTCGTCTGCTCTGTTGATCTAATATACTATAGCAGTAGTCGTGTGTGTGTGTGTGTGTGTGTGTGTGTTTTGGGCGGCCGAAACTACATATTCAAATCGCACCAAAATTGGCACAAAAATCGCAAAAAATTCGCTGATGTGAAAAAAACTTGGTCCCATCACGATTGAAAAATTTTACTATATTTAATGAGCGATCATATTTTGCCCATAAAACGCCGCTCTCAGCGCCCGGTCGGTTGCCGTGGACGAGTGGTTAATATCTCGGACCTGCGTGCGGACAACTTGGGTTCCCTTCGCAAAGCGAGGTGAGGGCGCCTTTCTTCGGTACGGAGGCGTCCTGGTGCACCAAAATTGGCATGAAATAATTCGCTGATGTCGAAAAACTTGGTCCCATTTCAATTGATGATTTTTTATTAGAGTTAAGAGCGATCAAAGTTTGATTCGGAAAACAGTTCATTCGGTACAGGGACTTTTAGAAATCGAGTCTACTCGAGCCATGTGAGAAGCATGAGAAAGCGAGCGCACAGCGCGAGAGCCCTCCTCAGGAGCAAGTGCGAGAGGGCCCGAAGGGCCCACGAGCACTTGGGTCTGCCTAAACATCACAGCCGACATGGGTAACACTTTTAAAGAGAGACAAATAGTACCTGAAAAATCAGTATATCGTTGTATATCGTGCTAATATAATTGTACAGTACTTTTCATCGATATTTTAAATATATTCAAGACAATTAGCTATAAAATAAAAAAAAGCACAAAAACTGCGAAGGGATATTTGAAGAGACGGTCAAATGATTCCGTCAAATTTCAATAATAATGGCTGCTCGAAGGGAAGACCTTGCCCAAAGTCGATATGATTACATGGACTTTGACCTTATCTTTCGAGCAGCTCAGAAAAAGAAGTTATTTATTTATTTATTTTTTTAAAGAAAGCCAGTTCAGTGAAGGATGACCTTCCCATGTATCTAAAATGGAAAGAAAAGTTTAAGAATACGGGCGTCAACTTCCTCAAATTTCTCTGAACCTCGCCATGGGAAAGGACCATGGTCCATCCCTGCTGTGGCGCTTTCTACCAGAAGGAGGATACTGGATATTAACACGGTGTATGTACTGTACTGTATATATATGTTGGATAGCCCCACAGAAGCAGCTTCTCACATGTAGCTGAGAGGTCTGCTTGGCCAGAAAGACTGGGGTTAAGGAACATCAGTAACAACAATTACTGTGAATATAATCTCTTTCCTTCATCTGAAATCGTTTCTTGTACGAGTATCAGCCTGAAACACTTCCTTGATGCTTATTAACATTGTTCCTGAAGTCTTACATCCCCCAAACCAATTTATTTCTTGATTAGACATAATTCATCCAAAATCACGCACAGCTCTAGAATTCTTCGCCAAATTCGTCCTGCATGCACCACAATGATTCCAAATCCATTTGTTCCCTGTTCAATAACCCAAACTTCACCACTACCATTATTGTGTTCTCAGGTTGTATGATTCTCAGTTTTGCCTTGCATCACCTATTATACTACTGTAGCAACATAATTCTGTCTCCGTCACTGGACTGGTGGAAGCGCAGCAAACATCACCTTATAAGCCTACTGATGTAACTAGATGCAGAGTTTATTTACAAGGCTATCCAGAAGCACCAACCCGACATGCACATTCTCCTCCAGTTAAGCTCTTGACCAATGGGAGGTGATGAAACTTGCGATGTCACTTCCCTGAGCTCCAACCCACGAGATGTGCCGGTACCCATGACGTCACATCCCTTGGTTCTTCTCACTCTATGATCAGATAATGGGAGGTGATAAATACGCGATGTCACTCCCCTAAGCTCTGGGAGGTGATAAAAATCGTGACCTCACTCCCCTAAGCTCTGGCTACTGCTTCCTTAGTGATGCCTGAGTGGTTGGCTTCGCTAAACGCAAAACTATCGGTCCAATAGGCCAGGGTTTGATCCCGGTGCAGGCAGCTGGCGCCACTCGACTCACATGGATTGTTGGGTAAAATTGGTACCTAGGGTAACTCATTGTACTCAAGGATAATGAATGAATAACCCGCCAGTCAAAGGGTTACGGAGATGAGCACCACAGCCAAGCGCCTCATGGTGTCTGCGTCCTCCTTTACCTAACCTCCCAGTGTTCTCCAAAGACAGCTTCTCAAACCTGGCGTGCCCCATCTCACAAACTTCCCCACTCAGCCACTCTCCAACTCCATAACTTTCACCCTTCTGCCCCACTTGGCCTTTCTCAAGCCATCTGCTCTCTCACTCGACGCCTGGTAAGGGACGTTGACTCCTAAATCAGTTTCAGTGGGAGAGAGAGAGAGAGAGAGAGAGAGAGAGAGAGAGAGAGAAACAAGTGATAGCACATAAAATACAAGTACTGTACACTGATATACTCAAGTCCGACACACACACAGGTGATCACATCAACAAGCCCTCATGTGCCAACACGCCCCCACCTCCCTCGCCTGTGTTGCTCTCTACATAAAGTTTCATGGTGGCAGCACAAGCTTATCCAGAATTTCCATCGGCTTACTTTTAATCCTCAGTTCCTCACCCCCGGATTGTGAACATACGCAGAAATAAAACAAGGCCCCGTGCTTCCTCTGCTTAAATGTTGGCATATAGGTTATGCTTATAACTTATATATTCGTTTATGCGATCAGAAATTACATTTCGAAAAAGTATTAACATAAACTTTGCATGTTACACCCCCAGAAAACAAAGCAAATATTTGATAACCTAGCTGCATATCCTTAAAATTTGTTTATTTTTCCTTCCTTTGTGCATGATAATCTTTTTGTCACACGCCGCCCTGTACCTGCCGACTGAGCAGGTAGCAGGTACTCCTATTTTAGTATTTTTGAAAGTGCTACGAGGGAGTAAGTGCCATGAAGAAACATATGGAAAGATGAACAAAGAAGAAAAAAGAAAGAAACCGAAGTTGAATATGAATGGCGCGAAGTGAGCGCTGAAAATCACTTTTTTAAATTAAGTGGTGTGCGATGTAGGAATGTGGCGTCCGAGAATGTAACAATGGTACAAATGATGACTGTTTTGGAGAGATTGAAAAATGGGAACACATAGTGTTCATCAGGTATATGCAGGAAGGATAATAGGAAGTGGAGAGAGTTAAGTGAACATAATGTGGGAAAGACCCCAGAAGGCCTGGATGAGTGAATTTTTACCAGTGGAGTGGAAGAAGTCTGAGTTGTATCTTGGTGGACGAGTAAACGTGATCGAATTATGTGATCAAACCGTATACATCTGGTGAATGTTGTAAGAAATGTGTATGTAAGAATAATAAGGGAATGGTGAGGGGACATAGAATATATTAAGAGTGGTGTACAGAGGTGTTTTAAGAGTGGTATGAGATGTGTGGGTGAAATATACGCAGTAGGCCAGTGAAGGGTGACAGCAAGTACAATTGACTGTAAGACACTTATATAGACCATGCACCTAGATAGAAAACATTCCAAGGTAAACAGGGAGGGTATATATATATATATATATATATATATATATATATATATATATATATATATATATATATATATATATATATATATATATATTTGGTGTATGGCGTGGATAAGAAAATATTGGAAGGTTTAGAAAGCTTGTATGACGACAGTGAAGTAAGCATTTTGCTTTATGATCCTTCACACTAAGGTTCTTTCACATTCATTCACGATATCATGTCATCAGCTCGGTCTCAGGTCGTACAAATTATTACTACCAAGTAAGTGAAGCGGGCCAGGGATGTTTTACTCTCAGATAAGTTTTGAAATGAATGGTCCTGCCCAACCCGACTGTCACGCTAAGCAGAAACTAATAACTTTACTCCTATGTGATGTAAAGTTGAAATTCTTCCTGCATGTGATACATTCATTCACTAAATTTTATTATCAACTAAAAACTCATCCATAAAGACGTAGGAACCCATTGGAATCTCGAGTTTTCCAAGGAAGTGCTCGGCTCCAATCGGTTAGGACTTCAGTCATGAAATCAAATTTTAAAAGATTTTCCGTCGTAGCACTGTGTTCTCTGGCATCAACTTTAGTATATCAGGGGGAAATTGTGATAACGTGACTGTCGTTCGCTCGTCATGCGCTCACGAAACTCGGTTTACTGGTTAATCTGACCAGTGTGACAAAATAATAACTGCATCGTGAAAAATGTTAGAAGCTCAAAGACTTTCAGAAATGGAATGCCAATGAAAGATAAAACAAATGGGAGGAGAAAACGACTCGTAATATTGATCTGAGAAATGTGTTTGAACCAGGGAAGACAGCATAGAAAAATAGCGGGTTCTATGAGCTTCTCTTTCGTGACTTTCATCATCATCATCATCATCATCATCAATCGTCGTTGTCGTCATCGTTATAAACCATTACCTATCAAACTGTCATCATCATCATCCATTACATCGTCATCATCATTATCATTATTATCATCACCATCTTCATCATTATCATTATCATCATCACCATTATTATTATTATTATTATTATTATTATTATTATTATTGTTATTATTATTATTATTATTACCTTGTAGTCAGACTGTTTGCTGGATACCTCTTGTACTGAAGGGGCTAATCTAGAAAACAGGCGAAATAAATGTCGCTAGCAGAGAAGAAGGAAAATAATGAAGGACAAATTCATACAAAAAACAATGGATGGATGATTTGAGGAAAGAAAAGAAACAACACATTAATCAACTTAATAATGTACAAATGATAAACGATTACAGAAAAAGGACAGAATGCTTTAAAGATAATAATAACAATAATTTAAGAAGAAATAATGTTAAATAATAATAATAATAATAATTTGATAACAAATAATGTTTAATAATAATAATAATAATAATAATAATAATAGAAATGATAAAACTAGTAATAAAAATAAAATAATAACAACAATAATAATAATTAATAATAATAATAATAATAATAATAAATAATTAATGATGCCAATAATAATAATGACATCGAGATCAAGAAGAAGAAAGAAGGATGATGGTGATGATGATTATGATGATGATGATGATGAGGAGGAGGAGGAGGAGAAGAAGGAGGAGGAGAAGGAGGGGAAGGAGTAGGAGAGGAAGAAGAATGAGGAGGGTAATGATACAAATAAAAATCATAATGATCTTAAGAACAGGAACACGAAAAAGAATGAAAGAGGAGGAGGAAAAGGAGGAGGACGAGAAGGAGGAGGAAAAGGAGGAGGAGAAGATGATGGTTAGATTGGTTCTGGAGGTGATCCAGACAAGAGCTCCACAAAATATCCCCCATAGCAATTAATCAGGTTAAAGAGTCAGCCCAGCTCGGCCCACTACCGCCTTCATTGATGATTGTGGCCAAGTAAGGGGTGGTGCTGGGGTTTACGGAGAAGATGTCCCGCAGCCAGTTAAGGTGGCGTGAGGAGATATTGTCTGAGTTCACGTCCGTCATGGGATAAACGGCTTCAACTAATTCTAGATATTCCTTTATTGAGGCTTAGTTTTCCTTTAGGAGGGATTGTACCCAATCGTTTACAGCTTATGTTTCCCATTTCCTCCCCACTCATTATTCTGACGTCCTCATGTCAAGTCCCGTGTTGTGCATTACTTTTCATGACTGTTTTCGGCACTTTGGTCATCCAATAAATTCTATGATGGCATTTAATATATCTTATATGCTTTATGGCTTGTTTTCCAGTTGTGTGTTTTAACCTGCCTTCTGCCGGGTAAACTACTTTTTTCATACACTACAATGAAACTTCATTTTTTTTTTTTTTTTTTTTAACTGACATTTAGTATGCAGCTTATTCGTGTGCTCACTTTCCCATATTCTAAGCTTGAAATTTGTCACAAACCTCTGTCTGCATTATTTCCATATATCTAACACTGAATATATGTTCTTTGATAAGGTGCTATGGCGGCATACAAAGCTGATTAATTATTTGAGAGTCAACTTGCCGTTATGTAAAACCAAGACTTTTCTCTACAAAGTGTTGTAGCACTGCTTTATAAAAAACTGCAATAGTATTGTCAGGATCATAGATGACAATAATTTTATAAACATGGCCGACTGGGTGGCGCTAGTTACTCAGTTTTTATTGTCTTCTTAGTCTGTTTTCTGTGTTTTCAGAAAAATGTTAATCACCCATTTTGCAGTCGAACACATTCCTTTCTTTCTCCTTTTTTTCTCAGACCATATTATATGAACATACAGTACATCGTTTTATCAGCTTGCCCAGTGAAGGAAACTGCGGTTAATATTTTCAAGTCCAGTACGGATTGCTTATGTTCATGTGAGACGGACCAGATAGAAATTGCTGCTTTTTAACCAGTTCATCTAGTCCGTTTAATGAAATCTGACTGGCTGAAGGAGTTACAAGCTATATCCATTATTTTACAGTGCACGATGACTTATTAGAATTAGATCATGCTCTCATACATTAATTGTATATATATATATATATATATATATATATATATATATATATATATATATATATATAGGGGAGACCGGGGCAAGTTGGCAACAGGGGTAAGTTGGCACCTTTGAAATAATTCCATCGCAAGACTTGACTGGAGTAAGGAAACTTACATTGTTTGTTGTAACATGCGGCTGGTTATAGATGAGTGATATTCACATTAGCCATAATTTTATTTGGGGTTTAAGGACTGCTTACCCTTGAAACAGATCATACAAGATTTCTTAGTGTATACGAAAATCTTTTGTTAAGAATAATGGTACGGATGGGGCAAGTTGGCTCAAAGAAAATAGGGCACATTGGCACAGTGCCAACTTACCCCATATTATATATGAATAACTTTGGCTTATTTCCTTTCTAGTTTCAGATTATAGTTGATTTATATTATTTTCGTGATTTATTTATCTTGGTACATTTATTATTTAGCTTCCTGCACACCAGTAAAAAAATCACTTGAAAAAGAATCAGAATAAAAAAAACATATAAAGCCAAAAGAAACATATTTTCAGAAATGAAGAAGAAAAAGCAATCAGAGAAATCAAAACTTGTTCATGCTGACGAGGAAAGCTCAGATGAAGAGGACATTCTCTGTTTGGTGTGCATGGAGCCTCTTTCCAATAGCAAGCCACGAGAAGTGTGGATCTAGTGTAGAGTGTGCAACTTGTGGGCCCACGAAGATTGCACCGATAAAGATTTGTTTTTTACATGCCATAACTATGATTTAAATGATGATTAATATTAAGTCAATTATCTTATATGCCATTATGATCTGGAAGTATAATAATTTGCACCTCAATATACGACAGAGTTTTTATTTATTAAAAAAAAAAAAAAAAGTTGCTTACTTTCCTAAGAAAATATTTTTCTGTTACTCTGGAACTGGATCTTTTTGAAATTAAGCTTTACGGATACACTGTGTCAGTACCGGTACTAATAATTACATGGGTCGAGTTTGCTATGTATAAGTGCTGTGCCAATTTACCCCATAGTGTGTGCCAACTTACCCCGTATATGGGGCATGTTGGCACAGTTATTATTTTTTTTTTCTAAAGAATGCTCTGCTTTAGTTTGGAAAGAAAACCATGCTTTTATTTCATGAAAAGTAAGAGGAATGTTTGTATTTTTAATGAAAGGAATAAAACACTAAAATTCTTCGTAGTTTTTCTTCCATCACCGAGCAAGTAAAAAGTGTGCCAACTAGCCCCGGTTTGTCATATATATATATATATATATATATATATATATATATATATATATATATATATACACACACGTATATATGGCTTCCACACACCAAGCGTGATCAGGGGTGTATGGATTATGCTGAGGATTGCGTGTGTTCCATGCTTCCCGTCACCACCCCATCAGGCACCACACGCTACGGCACGGGATCATTTCTGACCTGGAACTGGAACGCTGGATTCATATACCAAACTTTTTGTGTCATTCTCTCTCTCTCTCTCTCTCTCTCTCTCTCTCAGGTCAAAAAAGGCAAAAAAAAAGTAAAAATAAAATAAATAAATATCTTACTCTTGTTAAGGAAGCCAAAAGCCTGTGACGAAGGCGAGGTTGGTGTCATTAATGAAGGAAACATATGACGTGAATGATCTTGTTACCTACCCACCCTCCTCAGCTTAGAACGCTCCTTCGCAAGTATGGCTGTCAAGGGAAGCACCCAAAATCATGTAGGGCTTGCTGCCAAGTCATACGGGAGGAGCTCAAAGGAAGGATTAGATGAAGAAGCGAACTGCAGAAGGATCAAGCACTGAGGCTTGTCTCAACTTTCATCGACAGCATTTTTGTTTATTTATTTAGTTAATTGTTGTTGGGAGGGAGGGAGGGCATAACTACAAATATACAGGTACATTTTTTCAAGCCACGCAGTGGTCCAAAATTATATCTACAAGTCTCGAGAAATATAGAAGCCGAAATCTTAGTCGTTTAGTGTTCCATTACGATGACTCACCTTTAGTTTACTCTCTATCTACAAACGATTTTATTAAAGTAAACCTGTACTCCTGTAGAGAAGGGAAAATAACATGGGGAAAGTTTTTACTCGTGTTTATATATAACAAAATATGGGCTACTCCTAGGCAACAGATTAATAAACAAACTGAATAACAAAGTTGGCGGAAGGAGAGACTGTCAAGGAACTGATGGGTTAACGATTATTCCACGTGCATTAGGTACAACATGCCACAAGAAGATTAGGAGTGGGAGGTTGCCACATTTTGGGGGCATCGTCACCGTCATGTTACTGTTTACAAATGTGCCGCAGTGTTGACTTGACACAAGCTGTTTGGTATAAATTATGTTAGTATCGTTTTATATTATTCCTCCATAATCTTGATATGCTGGTAAAACTTTGCATAGTTTCCCCATAAAATACATTTGCAGGCATAGAAAGTGTGATCATCAACAACTTACTTGCTTTTTCAGTTCTTTCAGTTCTGCATTCACTTTTCTTTCTTTTCTTTTTTTTACTTTACTGTATTAACACTGATGCCCAGTATGGCAATACACCCTGGTCTTCATTCCTTGTTTTGCCCACCATACACGTCCAGTCACTTGATACCCAACCTCTGTGGAGTCTCTGTGTAATTAATCACATCCACCACTACCACCACCACCTCCACTACTCCCGCCAGCACCTGTGAACCTAGCCGTTGATGGAGACCAGGCTGCAACATTAGTGGGATGAACACCAGCCAGTCAGCGACCATCATGTCACTCGTACGCCCGCTTTCAGCAAATCACAGTTGGCCCCGGTACGGTATGCACTAATGTATCAGGGAAGGGCGGGCAAGCCTCTGCAGTAACAGCCACTGCTCATGGAACAGAACAGGGAAGAGTCTGCAAAAAATAAACTTTTCTGAATTCTACGTTTGGTAGTAAACTCAATAAAATTAAAATATCGCTTTAAGGATGGTCGCTGTGAAATCCGAAACGTTCGAGGAAGAGGAACTTAGATTGCACTACGAGGTGTCGTTCATAAGACCAATAAAACTGCGTGGTAGTAACAAAGAAAAAATACCAAAGCCATACAAATATTACCGCCAAAGGAATAAAACCTTTACAGCCAGTAACAGCAGCCCATGTAAAGCTTCCCAGATATACCTCATAATACCTGTGATAACACATTCCTAACTCCATCAATAAGAAAGCTTGCCAACCCCAAGGAATTTTATACAGTTTAGAAAGGATCTTTTGTCGTGAAAGGGTTAACCTTTCCTTTAACACTGTCATATACAATTTACCCTGTGTAGCTGTTTAATGAGAGGAAATAGTAATTCGGCCCGACTTGGACCATCCTCAGGTACTGCAGAGACAGCACAAATGCTTTGTCTCTGCTAATAGCTGCAGAGGATCGGTATCCTTGCAATAGACGCAGTTTCAGTATGTGGGTATAGTCCATCAAACGATATTTGCTCAAAAGACACAAGACCTCGTTGTACCCTTGACCCAAAAGTGATGACTTTCGGACATCATGTGCCTTTTCAGTCTTGCTAAACACATATGATGTTGTTTGATAAGCTTTCTTGTAATCAGATGATGTTATTGATTAGCTTCTTTATTACGCTTCAGTGTAATGATTTTCCTTTACTTATATTACGAAACGTTACGTAAAAAAACTACTAACGTAAAGACATGTAGATCACAACAGTCATTTGCGCTGTTCTAAATTACTTACGTGAGAGGGAGCAAAGACAGAATTTTGGTGAAAACTAATGTATAGGTAAAATAACAGGAGGGAAAGGTGAGAAGTGTAAGAACAAAAAGCTTGAACGAAAAAAATGGAATGTCAGGGAGCAAAAGAAGCCTTGAGAGTAACAAGGAAAAGCAGAATGTGAAATGTGGGGTAAGTGAGAAAACAAATGTGGCGTTGACAAGAGGAAAAACGGAAAAAGAAAGAGGAAGAAGTGAAAGATAATGTCGATATGATCTGATGTCCCCCCGGAAAACATGAGTGCTCCTTGGAACGTTCATGCGGCCAATATAAGAAATGAATCCTAGAGAAAGGCTGAGTTGGAGAAAGCGAAAGAAACAAGTGGTTTGGTTGGGATGGGGATATAAGAGATATGAAGGAAGTCTTGGGAAGGGGGAAGCAGAAAAAAGGAAGGGAGCAAAGAGTGTTAAGTGGGTAAGTGGGATAGGACGTGGACAGAATAAATTAATGAGGAAATTATCAAAAGAAAAGTCAAATGTTATCTGATTACGAATTGAATAAAAAGGATATGAACGAATGATGGGGAAAGAAAAATACTGGAGGAGACGGCAATTGAAAAACATATCTGGAGTGGAAAAAAGAAGGAGTAAAAAGAAAAATAAAGAATGAGTCCTAAAAGACTCCACCACCCGCGCCCACCACCTATTGTATGGGTCAACTAATTTGCTTTACCCTGTAACCTTGACCTTCGACAGATACCTGTCAATTATATTACTTCATTTTGACCTAACCTCTAACCCTTCCACCAACTTTGGGTTGAGTATATTGAAAGAATGAGTTGATTTTGTCCGGTAACCTTGACTTTTGACCTTTTCCTGTGATGATGACCTTTTACTTGATAGTTCTCAGACTAAATCCTCTAGTTCTTGCCTGACTTTAACCCATCCACGAATTTTAATTCAAATGTGATCAAACCTGTGTTAACCATGTCTTGTGACCTTGGACAATGTATGACATAGTCCTGTAACCTGGACCTTCGAACTACTGTACTAAAAACAGTAGGTTTACTTATAGGCAGACCTTAACCATTTCACAAAGTTTGCTTTAATGTTGGATAATAACTGTGTGATTTATTCTCTCTCTCATATATATATATATATATATATATATATATATATATATATATATATATATACACACACACACACACACACACACACAAGCACGATTTTGCCAACAATGGCTTAGCAGTCAAGGTCACTTGTCATGGTAAAATTTTCGACCCTCAACCAAACTTGCTGAAAGGGTTAAGAGTCAGGCACTGATGAAGTCAATAACATTTCTGAACGTCCGTCAAGGGTCACGGTTACGAGGGAACGTGATTTTAGTTTATTTTTTTCATCCATTGTGAGGCGTTAGTAATGCACTGAGTGGTTCTTTTTGTTTAGAATTGTAGCTGATAATTCCGTTAAGTACATTTTATATATATATATATATATATATATATATATATATATATATATATATATATATATATATATATATATATATATATATATATATATTCCGGAAACAAATATACTACTTGAACATCAATTCACATTGAAAGCCAGAATATGGGACTTGGCCTGACCATTAAGTAATAAAAAAAAATAACGAATTATTTACGTACATACTTATTTCACGGTATAGTTGATTCGAACAATCCTTCCAAAATGTTGCAGCCTTAAGTTACAAATGGTAAAATATACCTTATATCATCTAGCATGCAATAAACAACATCTATCTATATACCTAGGCTGCTTCCCCCAAGGTAAGGGAGGTACTTTATTGCGGTTAACTATACATTACATTACTAGTTAATTACAACTGGCATTCCATGTCAGAGAAACACTTCATACGCCAGAACGGTTGGCTACTAATGAGCTACTTCCTAGATCACAGGGAACCCACACTAATGAGTTCCAATCATTCAACACATTTCATTCCCAGCACACACCTCCATGTACATATTCCCTTTAACAAACTGAGAGACAAGTAATGGAGTACTGTACATAGGAAGTCCTTTGGTTCCTTCTTCCTTGCCTTAAAAAAAAAATAAATGGATACAAGGAGGCTTCCTGGCCCAAAATGAAGTTGGCTGTGAAAGATCCAACCAGAATGGGCGATAGAAAAATGGAGGACTGTCCTCCAAGTATCATTCCCTCCTGTGTAGAAACCGATGGGAAACAGATGGAAAACTGTCATGAGAACTGGAAAGTGGAAGTTTTCATTAGAGAGACAAGAGGAAATAGTATGATTTATTCCGTTTCTAACCTACAATATTGGAGAAAATATGCAGTCGTAGAATACGCCCGTATTTTTTTTTTTTTTCTATGCAAGGAAGAAGCACCAAAGGCCAGGAGTCCACAGACCGTTCCTTCCAAGAAAAAATACAAAAACAACACAACAGAGAGCTAAATTCAAGATCCGTTCATTTCGAGATGCCTGGCCACATTGCGGTTGAAAGACTGGAGATATTAGGAAGTAGGAAATACAAACATAAGGAGACAGTTCCAGATTTGACCTGTTGAATAAATGAAGGATTCGGAGTAACGGTTAACTCTTACAGTAGAGAGTTGGACAGAAAAGGGATGAGAATTTGTTGCTGGAAGGGAGCTATGCTCCCGTTGTAGAGGTGGAGGGATGCAAGAAGACAGTTCAGAGGAGCAGTGACCATTGAAGTAGCGATAGAAAAGAGATAAAGATGCAACAGTGCGGCGAAGAGACAAAGATTTAAGAGAACCAGTAAGAGGAGGAGATTTAATGAGACGAAATGCCTCTGACTCCACCTTGTTGAGAAAAGCTGTACGTGGAGAGTCTTCCCAGTCATGAAAGTTATACTCTACACATGGGCGAATAAAATCCGTGTATAAAGTCAACAACTGTGCAGGGGTAAAGAAGGTACGGAGTCGGCTTAGCACACCCAATCTCTTGGAAGTAGATTTTACAAGAGGTGTAATATGATCATTCCAAGATAAAATCCCGAGAGAATGAAACCCCAGGTATGTTTAAGGATGATGCAGGACTGAGCTGGATATTATTAAACATTGGTGGGTGCTCCTTTGGAAGATTTTGTCAGGTTGATAAGTGTAGGAACTGAGTCATTGATGCATAAAAAACAATAAGATTACTTTTACCCTAGTCAGAGATACGTGCCAAGTCAGACATTAGGTGTGCCATAGCCTCATCTCTTGTTTGCTAAAGTAACTGCCGAGATGGACGTTGCGGGAACCGAATGAAGAAGTGAAGGGTGGAATAATCAGCATGTGAGTGGATAGGGTGAGATGTACAGCTTAGAAGGTCATTGATGAATGAAAGGCAAAGAGTTGGTGATAGGACAGAGCCCTGAGGAACACTGCTGTTAACAGATCAAGGAGAAGAACGGTGTCCGTCTACAACAGTGGCTATAGAACGACCAGAAAGGAAGCTAGAGATGAAGGCACAGATACAAGGATACAAACCGTGAGAGGGCAGTTTGGAAATTAAAGATTTATGCCAGACTCGATCGAAAGCCTTTGAGATGTCAAGTGCGATGGCAAAGCTTTCGCCTAAGTCCCGAAAGGAGGATGACCTGTAGTCTGAGAGGTAGGTGAGAAGATTGCCAGTGGAGTGTCCCTGACGGAATCCATACTGACGATCGGAAAGAAGATTGTAATAGGAAAGATGTTCTAAAATTATTCTGTTCAGAATAGGCTCAAAAACTTTTGAGGTACAGGATGTTAAAGGAACTGGAGGGTAGTTAGAGGGTTAGGAATGGTCACCCTTCTTTGGGACAGGTTGAATGAGAGCAAACTTCCACCAAGAAGGAAAGATACAAGTTGACAGACAAAGGCGAAAGAGTTTACCTAGGCAGGGTGTAAGCACAGAAACAGTTCTTGAGGACAACAGGAGGGACCCCTTCAGGCCCATATGCCTTGTTAGTACTGAGGCCAGTGATGGCAGAAAATACATCAGTTGAAGAAATTATATATAATGTCAGCCGTGAGGAAGTCAGAGGGGGGAAGTGATGGAGGAACAGCACCGGAATCGTCTAAGGTGGAACTGGAGGAGAAACTCTGAGTGAACAGATCTGCTTCATCAGCAGAAGAAATAGCTATGGAGCCATCAGAGTAGCAATGAAGAGGGAAGGATGATGAGGTAAAGTGTTAGAAAGGTTTTTGGCAAGGTGCCAGATGGAACGGGAAGAATTCGAGTCGGAAATTTGAGAGCATTTATTATGGATGAAATTATTTTTAGCAGAGCGAAGAACAGACTTAGCATGATTCCGGGCAGAAACATAAACGAGATGTGATTCAGGCGTGGGTTGGCTCTGGTACCTTTTGCAGGCCTTCTCCTTGTTATGGACAGCATTAGAACAAGCGTGATTAAACCAGTGCTTTCTTGCTTTAGTCAAAGGATATGACAAAGGAATGTATGCTTCCATGCCTGAGAGAATAACCTCCGTAATGCACACGGCACACTCAGATGGCTCCAGGCCATGGAATCAATAATCATTCCAGGGATAATCAATGAAGTACTGCCTGAAGACCTCCCAGTCAGCAGCTCCAAAGTTGCCGTACTGGAGCGATAGGACAGGTAAAGTTAACGAGGCTGTGATCGGAGGAGTGCAACGGAGAGGAAAGATTAACAGTGTAAGCAGAAGGATTAGTTGTAAGGAAGACGTCAAGTATGTTGGGACTCTCTCCAAAGCGGTCAGGTAGACGGGTAGAGTGCTGTACAAGCTGCACAAGGTCATTAAGGATAACAAAGATGTACTGTATCATATCTTAGTCCTCTACATCCGTGTCAGTCTGGAAAGAAACAACACTCAGCAGAAGGCTGTGCTATCGAAATAGCTATTGGATGATTCAACCTAAGCTGATGTGTGAGACAAGAATGTCTACGACAGCACAGTCCAGTGTTCTGATATGTGAATACTATATTTCCGGATGAAGACTGTTCAAGTTGACCTTGCCTTGTGACCTTGACTTTTGACCTATTATTCCAGAATATATTTTGTCATGTCTTTGCCTAACCCTCAACCCATTCGCTTCGTTTGGTTAAAAAATGATCATAACTGGTTGGAAACACAAGCACACTGCAACTCGATGTCATTCCTACCTATAACTTGATCACTTATATTGATGGGCAGTCGGTGACCAGGTGAGGTGATGAAATGCTTGTCAGTATCTAAAACAGTTAACAACCAATTCCATTTTACCTCTTCCATGCCAAGGTCAGAGGTGACGCAGTTGCAGTCTATGGCCAGTATTATCGCCGGGAAGGGAGGCTCCCTAGCACCTCTTCCTTAGTGATTTACTTTTGTACAGTACATGGCTAGTTATTATCCATTTGTACGTTATTTACACAAAGCATAAAGATATTGAAAGGGTTTACATGACAGAATATGGTAGTAAGGTGAAATAAGAAAAAAAATCGCATATAATAAGGTGTTATGGAGTTTCATTAACCGACGAGAACACGGAAATTGATAATTTAAGCCGCAGGAGACTTTGCCACATCTCGGGCACCATTTTACATGATAGAATACTTCCTGCCATCTATTGCATTCCAAATGTAGCACATAAACACACGGACGTTCCTGTTCCTAGACTATAAGAAGTACAGACACACACACAAGTATCTTACCAAAGTTTGGCGAATATATAACGAAAAAATCGAACCATCTGAAACACGCACCAGCAAAGACAGGGTTTTCATTGTATTTCGCTAGATGTAAATTTTCTTCAGACGGAGCAGGGAAGATGGTTGTTTCTTTGACTGCACATGCCATAGAGGGGGGAAAAAAATTAAAATTCTGGAACCTTCATAAAAAGAAACAAAGCTGCAGCGAAACGGTCAATAAACCAATGGCAAGGAGATTAAGGAGAACCATTCTGTAGGAGTAAATGAGCATCAATCTTGGCCAAGAGGAAGGAGAAATGAGAAAAGGCTTATCGTCGGAAATGTAAACCTGTCAAAAACAAATCTTAGAGAATGGTGTTATCATATGGTGCAAATCAAGCAGTGATCGGCCCTGTGATCGCTGAGATATAAGCTCAAAAGCATTACAGTCGGGCCTGGTCGGGCCGGGCCGGGTTGAGCTGGACCGGGTTGGGCTGCTCATATGTGAGAGAGAAAGAGAGAGAGAGAGAGAGAATATATATATATTGTTACATAGCCTATGATTTCACCATCCTTTGTATAATTCTAACGTACAGTATGCTGCATGTTTGATCACGATTCGCCTTGTGGCTTCCATAGTGACCAGGCTTGCGTGTTCTACCTCACTCCCCCCTTCTCCCCCTTATAGTAGAGTAAGTCGTTCTTTCTGTTGTTAAGAGCAGGATTGTCAACTCTTTGTCCCCTATGGCTTCATTTGCGCGTCCTTCTTACAAGTTGTATCAAGCTCTGCCGGCCCCTATATAATGAGCTCAGTCTCTGCATTAATTGCCACTTAGATCTACTCCTCATTTTGTTCACATCTCTGTCCTCCCCTGTATAGTGTATTATTATTTTTGTGAGTGCTCAGGAAGTCTCCAGCCATCTAGCTGCTGTATAATTTGAGTATAAGTGTTATTACCATTTTTCTTGTACTGTATAGCCTGAGGCGTTAATTCACAGGCCTGGTAAGGTTTTTGTGATTCATGTAAAGTTTTTGATGTCAGCCATTATTAATAATATTTTGTATCTGTAATAATATATCTTGCTTTAACTGAGCATTATCCGGTTTTCTCATTTATCAAGGCTGACTTAGATAAATTTGCTCTTGCTAAATTCATGTTAATAGAGGCTATTGCAGTTAACCATATATGTAACCTGTTTTGCCATTACATTATCCTTATGAGTCCTGAATGTTTAGTTGTTAGTTTGAGCATTAAACTTTAACTTGTAATTTTACCTAACTCTTTTGTTTTGAACCTGGAACGTTGCAGGACAGTAGTGATTTTAGTATTCTCACTTGAAGTGTTCATTATCTCTCTCTGTTCCGTAACATAAATTTGGCGACCTCTTATCAGGATATTCAGGATATTATCATAAGGATATTGCTTGATATTTTGTGACTGTGATTTATTCATGATGTCTACTATTACTACTCTTGATGAAGCCAAAGATTTTTTGTCAAATGTGCAAATAATGTGTCATGTAGAAAACAGAACAAAGAATGAACTTAAGCTTGTTGCTCAACAATTGGGAATTGCTGTTCGCTCTCATCAGTCTAAATATCAAATTGTTGACATGATTAATAAAAGCTTGTTTAATGTAACTCCTCCAGATGAGCAAACGCAGATTGAATTAGCTAAGTTACAGCTAGCCCTGCAGGAAGCTCGTGCTAAGGAGGCTGAGTCTCAGGCTCGTATTCAGGAGGCACAGGTACAACTTGAAATTGTTAGGATTCAGGCAGACCATGAGTATCGCATGAAACAAAGTGGAACTTGATCATCTAGCTCTGATGATTTTGATGTGGCTAAAAATGTTAAACTTGTCCCTCCTTTTAATGAATCTATTTAACAAAGTATTTTTAGGTGTTTGAGAGGGTAGCTACAGGTTTTAATTAGCCCAAAATGTATTGGCCAGTACTCCTTCAGACTGTTCTCACCGGTAAAGCTCAAGTAACTTATGCATCTTTGCCTCAGGATCAATCTGATAATTATGATGTAGTTAAGAGCTTGATTCTTAAGGCCTATGAGCTTGTTCCTGAAGCCTATAGTGTAAAATTTAGGACAACTTATAAGCAAGATAAGCAATCCCATGTTGAGTATGCAAAAATCAAAGAAGATCTGTTAGAGCAGTGGTTAAATTCTAAGAATGTAAATTCTGACTTTGATAAATTTAAGCAGATGATTTTGCTGGAGGACTTCAAAAGGTATATTAATAAATATGTAAGCCTATATCTTGATGACAAAAGAATAGATAATTTGTCTGATGCTGCAGTTCTAGCTGATGAATATGTTCTCACTCACAAGAGATATTCTAAAGAAAAAAGGAAACCTGAGAGTAAGTACGTTGCCCTTACTCAGAGTGCAGGTAACAGGAAAGAGAATAAAGATGATGTTTCTCAGGAAGTAAATACCAGCTCCACCTCTAGATTTCAGAAAAGTAAATGTACTTATTGTAGTAAGCTTGGTCATACTACGGAGAAATGTTTCAGGAGACAGCATGATGTGAACAAAAAGGAGTCTTTAAATATTCAGTCAATTGGTCTAGTGTCCACCCTTGAGAGTTCCCAGAATTCTTTAACCGAGTTAACTGAACCTGCTTTGAAGAGTAAATTAAATTCTCATGATGAAGCTCCTCTTTTGAGCAGTAACGTGGGTGACACTCTCAAGAGTTCATGTGCTAATTTCCTCTCTGATGGTTTTGTCAGTCCTCTGGACAGTAATGACAGGAAATCTGTTAAAATATATCGTGATACAGGTGCTTGCCAATCCCTTATGCTGACCAGTGTTCTAGGCTCTAATGTTAATTCCTCTGATGAAACTGTAATCTTACAAGGTGTAGGGAATAATTACTTCTCTGTCCCTCTGTGCAGAGTGAATTTAGAGTCTGGTTTTGTTAATGGTTCCATTATGGTTGGGTTGGTTGAGACACTCCCAATGTCAGGTGTAACTTTCTTACTTGGAAATGATATTGGTGGAAGTCAAGTGTGTCCAGCTCCTCAGTTGTCTAGTGAACCAGTGACTGCGACCCAGGATTGTGATATCCCTGATGTGTTCCCTGCATGTGCTGTCACTAGGGCTAAGTCTAAAGTTATTGGTGATTTAGTGGATAATGATGATGATTTTATCCTAGCTGACAATTTTCTTGCTAATTTGGACCACTCACCAGATGAGGCAGTACCCCGTAGTGTTGATAATTTGTCTCGTTAAGAGTTGGTTGAGTTGCAGGTTGCTGACCCTGAGTTGAAAGGTCTAGCTAACTCTGCTTGCAGTGAGGAAGAGTCAGCTGGTGCTTCTACTTGTTATTATATAAAGTCAGGAGTACTTATGAGAATGTGGAGACCTCCAATGGCATCAGCTGACTGTGAATGGGAGGTTGTACATCAAGTTGTCATCCCTCGTGTTTGTAGGCAGGATATCATTAGAGTGGCTCATGATTCCAGTTTGGCAGGACACCTTGGAGTTAGGAAGACTGTGGCACGCATTTTGAAACACTTCTACTGGCCAGGTATCTTCAGAGATGTTTCCTGGTATTGTAAGTCTTGTCACACCTGTCAAGTTGTGGGGAAGTGTAATCAGACCGAAAAGGTTGCACCTCTAGTTCCCATTCCTCCTTTTGAGGCGCCATTTACCCGTGTGTTGGTGGATATTGTGGGCCCTCTTCCTAAGACTTCTTCAGGATTTTCTTATGTGTTGACCATGATTGATATGGCTACTCGTTATCCTGAAGCCATTCCACTTAGAAATATCTCTGCAAAGAACGTGGTTAAGGAAATGCTACGGGTTCTTCACCAAGTTTATTCTGCCCAAGGAGGTACAGTCAGACCGGGGAAGTAATTTCATGTCAAATGTTTTCAAGCAGTCTCTGAAAGAGTTGGGCATCACCCAGATCACGTCTTCAGCTTACCATCCCCAGACCCAAGGAGCGTTGGAGAGATATCATCAAACACTCAAATCAATGCTCAAGAAATACTGTTTGGAACATCAGAAAGACTGGGATAAAGTTCTTCCATTCGTTGTATTTCCTGCAAGAGAATCTCCAAATGAATCATTGGGCTTCTCACCCTTTGAACTACTGTTTGGCCATGAAGTAAGAGGACCCCTTAAGCTATTCAAGGAATGCTGGCTGTCGGAGGAAGATGACGTCAACCTGCTGGAGTATGTGATAAAGTTCAAAGAACGGCTGTCCACTGCTTTACAGCTGGCGAGAGAGAATTTAGGGGCTGCTCAGGAGAAGATGAAGACTTGGTATGATAAGAAGTCCAGGTTACGCCACTTTCAGCCAGGAGATCAGGTTTTGATTCTGCTACCAGTGCATGGGCAACCTCTTCAAGCCAAGTTTAGTGGTCCTTATTTCGTGGAGAAGAAACTCAGTGATGTCAACTATGTCATCGCCACACCAGATCGTAGAAAGAACAAGCAACTTTATCACATCAACATGCTAAAGTTATACCACAGGCGGGACGAAAATAACCCAGTCTGCACTGTAGCTGTTCCACCTGAGTCTGCAAGTGAAGCTCTCCCATGCAGTATGTGCCTGAGTGATAGTTTGGGGAAGAATCCTGATATCATGAATGATCTCCAGCCTAAGCTTTCTCATCTAGCTCCCGAGGAAAGGCAGGAGTTTTCGGCATTACTGCAGGAGTACCCGCAAGTGTTCCGTGCCACTCCAGGAAGAACTACTGTGTTGATGCATGATGTCGATGTTGGAGACGCAAAGCCAATTAAACTGCCTCCTTACCGTGTGAACCCAGTGAAAGTTCCTCTCATCCAGAAGGAGCTTGGCTACCTGTTGGACCACAAGATGATTGAGCCCTGTCAGAGCGAATGGAGTTCTCCTGTCACTCTAGTCCCTAAGCCAGGTGGGTCACTGCGGCTTTGCATTGACTACAGACGTGTTAATCAGCTAACCAAAACAGACACTTACCCTCTCCCTCGCGTGGAAGATTGCATAGTCAAGATCGAAAAGGCTAGGTACATAAGTAAGTTTGATTTGTTAAAGGGATACTGGCAAGTACCTATGACTGAACGTGCTAGGGAGATCTCATGTTTTGTAACACTAGGAAAGACTTTTGCATGTTCTGTAATGCCATATGGTATGAAGAATGCACCAGCCACTTTTCAGAAGCTCATGAATGTTGTAACAGAGGGTTTGGCAGGGTGTGTTGTTTATATTGATGATGTATTAATCTTCAGTGACAACTGGAAAGATCACCTGTGCCATGTCAGTAAATTTCTTGAGCGTTTGGTTCATGCTAATCTTGTAGCTAACTTATCAAAGTGTGAGTTTGGTCAAGCTAAAATTCAGTACCTTGGGTACGTAATTGGTGATGGATACGTTGCACCACCAGGAGCTAAGGTTCAGGTTATAAGTGATCTTCCCAGACCTAAAAGTAGGAAAGAGCTACAAAGATTTTGGGGAATGGTAGGTTATTACAGGCGATGTGTTCTTAACTTTTCAATTCTTGTATCACCACTTACAGACCTACTGAAAAAGGGAGTTAAATTTGTCTGGACCGATAACTGTGAATCCTCTTTCAGTAAACTTAAAGCTATCCTATTAAGCCAGCCAGTGCTCGCTACTCCAAATTTTGCTAAGCCTTTTAAGATGGCTGTTGATGCAAGTGATACAGGAGCTGGAGGTGTTTTGCTGCAAGAGGATGATCAGGGTATTGAACACCCTGTATCTTATTACAGAAAGAAGTTCACTCCACCTCAAAAGAACTACTCAACTATTGAGAAAGAGCTTTTGGCCTTGATTTTGGGTTTTACAGCATTTTTCATTTTATTTGTGTTCTGGTTTTGACCCCATAGTCATTTATACCGATCATAGCCCACTGAAATTCCTTAGTAAGTTTAAAGATAAAAATCAGAGATTGACAAGATGGAGTCTACTTCTTCAGGAGTATTCATTAGACATACAACATGTCAAGGGGAAAGAAAATGTTACTGCAGATTGCTTATCTAGACTTTAGACAGATTGTTTTAGAGTAATAAGAAATTTCCTTTGTAAATTTCTTTTTCTTTGTGGGGAGGTGTTACATAGCCCATGATTTCATCATCCTTTGTATAATTCTAACGTACAGTATGCTGCATGTTTGATCACGATTCGCCTCGTGGCTTCCATAGTGACCAGGCTTGCGTGTTCTACCTCACTCCCCCCTTCTCCCCCTTATAGTAGAGTAAGTCGTTCTTTCTGTTGTTCAGTGCAGGATTGTCAACTCTTTGTCCCCTATGGCTTCATTTGCGCGTCCTTCTTACAAGTTGTATCAGGCTCTGCCGGCCCCTATATAATGAGCTCAGTCTCTGCATTAATTGCCACTTAGATCTACTCCTCATTTTGTTCACATCTCTGTCCTCCTCTGTATAGTGTATTATTATTTTTGTGAGTGCTCAGGAAGTCTCCAGCCATCTAGCTGCTGTATAATTTGAGTATAAGTGTTATTACCATTTTTCTTGTACTGTATAGCCTGAGGCGTTAATTCACAGGCCTGGTAAGGTTTTTGTGTTTCATGTAAAGTTTTTGATGTCAACCATTATTAATAATATTTTGTATCTGTAATAATATATCTTGCTTTAACTGAGCATTATCCGGTTTTCTCATTTATCAGGGCTGACTTAGATAAATTTGCTCTTGCTAAATTCATGTTAATAGAGGCTATTGCAGTTAACCATATGTGTAACCTGTTTTGCAATTACAGTATCCTTATGAGTCCTGAATGTTTAGTTGTTAGTTTGAACATTAAACTTTAACTTGTAATTTTACCTAACTCTTTTGTTTTGAACCTGGAACGTTGCGGGACAGTAGTGATATATATATATATATATATATATATATATATATATATATATATACACACGCAAGAAAACGAAACATCCTATAAGCCTGGTGAAGGAATGGTGACTTGGAAACACATTGCAGGATATTTCCCTGAACGTCACCGTAGAAAAGAATGTAAGTATAATGGTCTCCTGCAGTACATCCATATACTGTACAGTCTTTTCTCATTAATAAACATGAAGTCTTTGGAGGTAAACAGATATATAATTACTTAAAACAGACAATTAAGGTGAAATAACCAGGCCACTCACAGAATACATAAGATTTGGAAAACGGTAAACAAAACACATGAAGCGTACCGTAATAAAGTCCTTTCATCTGAAGCATCTACATATACAAAACAGCCGTGATGTTTGTTTGTCCTTCATTGACGCCCAAATCAAATGTCAGAAACCCCCAAGTTCATATATATTCTGAATCAGGGTGACCCAAGGATGGTTTTAGGGGGGTCAAAATGCAGATCTGGTTCATTTGAGGTCACCGGTGGAGTGTTCGTTTTTTTTGACCCGGGCAACGTCGGGTTCCCCTGCACCACAGTTTGTAGCATGGAGATTCACATGACTTCCAGTTCGGATGTAGGCTATGTGAGGTTGACCTGCGAGGTCATTTGAGGTCACCGGTACTACACACTCGAACGACTGGACCCAGCAGCCCAAGTTTTGGCACGGAGACTCACATGACCTCCAGTTCGGACATAAGCTATGTGAGGTTGACCTCTGAGGTCATTTGAGGTCACCGGTAAAACACGCTCGAACGACTTGACCCAGCAGCCTATTTTTGGCATGGAGACTCACGTGATCTCCAGTTCGATCAAAGGCTATATGAGGTTGACCTTTGAGGTGGTTTGAAGTCACTGGTCAGAGGTCATTTGAGGTCACTGGCAACAGTAAACAAGTGTGCACAAATACTGTGCGATAGTCTGTGAAAGCTGAATTAGAAAGTTCCTGGACCTCTTATAATCCCTCTTCAAAAGCATAAGAGATACATGGTTTTTCTGGAGTAGAAAGATTGAACTACAACAATACAGGATTAGAGTGTTTGCCTTCTTGGCCCAGGCAACTCTGGGTACCCCTACTAGTCATTTATAAAGACGAAAGTCAAAGGACATTGTTATTAATATTTAAAGTTGTACGATGAAAGCTTGTTGCACAAGGGAACAGACTATAGCTGAAGACATAATCCCGATCATACAAAACCAAAATGAGACATAAGAATGTTACGTTTTGCACCCATTGGGGCTGCAAAATATAGTGCTTATCCCTAACTTTCACTCCCGTCCTCCCTCTGCTACTAACTAAGTTACTGTACTTTCTTAAGGAATGGGGTCCAGGCCTTGTGGGAGGAGTATTAGGCAAACGAAAATATGCACCAAGGTAGAGTAGACCTCTTCCCTGTGCAGGTTTCAGGCAAGGTGGGATCCCCGAGGGCCGCCACCCAGGGGGCAGCAGCTGCGGGAAGTTTTTAAATGAAGACAATGAAATGTGCAAATAGTAGTTGACCCCGGCCACATTGTGGGAAGGGTGGAACCACCTAGTGTCGTCCCTCACGTGAGTAGCGGTAGCCCCCAGGCGTCCCAGTAAAACCATTAGGCAAGCCTATACTTCTTTACCTAGGAACATGCAATTCAACGTATTGGTAGGCGTTTATCTCGGCCACATTTTAGGCAGGGAGGGGATTCCTAAAGGCCACCGGTGCTGCCACCAGAGGGGACAACGCCATAGTTTTTACGTAGGCACGCGAATTTTTGCACAGTAATGAACCTTCACCTAGACCTAGAGGGCTGGACCCTCGGCGTTCGCCCCTCCACTTCTCCCGTGAAATATTATTTCACTCCCCTTACCATACTGAAGGGATGGGTGTAGCTAACAGAAGTGTCCTTTGCGCTGTTTGTAAGACCGATAAGGCATAGTCAAGGGAAACAGAGTTTCAAGCCAGATTTAAGGTGGGAGAAATGTACCAGCGCCTGGCAATGAATCACTGCCTGACTATGGAAGATTCTCCTGAGGGAGATAAATGGAAGAGGATGTGATGGGGTGAGGTGTGGGGGGAGGGAAAAGGGGAGGGAGGGAGGGAAGGAGGGAGGGGGTGAGGTGTTGGAAGATAGGGAGGGGGCGAGGTGTGAAGGGAGGGAGCCAGCGAGAATAGTGGGGTAAGGAAAAAACACCTATTATATGGGATAATTTATGAGTGATGTCAGGATGGAAAGAAAGATAAAGAGGATGTATATGAGCCAGAAAGAGTGGGATGGGCTAACTGTATAATGGAAACGGTGGAAAAAATGCCCTTAGAATACATAACATCATAATAGTGTGATTGTGCACCTGCATGAAATGTTGCGTTAATCTGTGACGGCACTGAAAGAGAGTTAGTATCAATAGGCTCAGACAACTTGTCACACTTAGGAAGAGAAAGTCACGCTATGAGGGGGAAGATGTTGTGTTGCACAGAAAAAAATAGAAAGAAACAGAGGAAAGACCAGAAACCCTGCAAATTTTTTTGTATCTTCTGGTGACACTGGGGTTAAGTTGTCTGTTATCACTGAAAAACAATTTTGAAGGATCACGTATCGTGAAAAATGCATGTAGATGATGTAGGTAATTAAAAGAAAATTCTCAGGATTGCATGTTGAACTGTGCCCAGTACAACTGGAATACTGAAAAGGTCAGCAACGGGAGGTAGTCAAGAATAAGGTCCTGAAGATAGGGAAATGGGGGCCCCTACTCTCCCTGTCATCAACTTTCAATCCTCCCAGAGATTCTTGCTCGTTTCCCTCATGTAACCATCTCTCCACAGATGTAATAAATTATTGCCTTCACAAGGGCATAACTCAACACAGATTCTTTCAGTACCATCATGGCGTGCTTTTCTTTATGAAAAATTAATCAAGGAAATCTAAATCACTGTACTAAATGAATGTTTCTGAGAATCACTCTTCTTGGCTTTCTGCGACCTTATTAAATCCTGCCTTTGATGTGCACAATTTTCAATTTTCCCAGTACGGATTATACTTAGTATATACTGTGTGTGTGTGTGTGTGTGTGTGTGTGTGTGTGTGTGTGTGTGTGTGTGTGTGATTGAGGCCGGTTGTTTGCACACAGTTTATAATTTCTTTCAAGAGGGTTGAATCGGAGGTTTTCCATCCATAATAATTCCTCTTCTTTTGTCATCTCAGTCCCACTATCCTCTCCGAAATAAAACCACTTTCGTTTTCTATAACTATTGCAGTATACAATAAGCTTTCCTTTGAATTCTTTGTAATGCGTACCTCCACCTTTTCTATACCGTCTTTCCACTTGTTTTATGCATGAATTAGTCAGTATTCCATTCTTCACATGCAAAACAAAATGTATGCTAGTCTCTCCCATCTCCACCCACAATCGCCAATCTTATTTTAGCTACATATCCGAGCGTCTGTAACTGAATGTATTTTGATTCAGAATATTACGTTAAGAGGGAAGAAATATTATACGGGGTGTTTTTCATCCACAAAATATCATACTTGACCTGGTGACTTTGAGTTGCTGTATTTTAGCTGCCATACTTGCCGCATGTATAGAGGCAACCAAATCCAGCGTGTGTCCCTAACTGTCACTCATTCAACAAGAAGCGGTACCGAGGCACAGGAAACCCGTCCCCGGGAGTCATTTTAGTGTTGACGTATAAACACAACAGGATATCTAGTCAAAGATGTCACATGTCAAATTTGGAGTAATCGGGTGAAAATTGACGATTTTATGCTCATTTGAAATTTTAGGCCCGACCCACCTGACCCTGACCCCTCTAACACTAACTGGTGGGTGTCCCTCTTGATGTAATGAGGCATGTTATAGGATGCAGATTTGAAAGATGCACCTTTAGGTTTTCGATTCATTTTGATATGACGAATCTGAATGGAGTTATGGCCAAAAAGAACCGATGTTTTTAACATTTTGGGGGCCTACAGCCTGGGCCTTGGCCCATTTTGGCCCAAAATTTAATCGGGTGATCAGAAGGTCATAGTCCATCATCCCTGTAATTTTAATCAAAATCGCACCATTAGTTTTCGCGTAAAGTTGTTCACAGACAGATAGACAGACATACAATCAAAGAAACAAACAAACAGACAGGCAGACAAACCGAGTGAAAATAATAGCCGTCCCGAGCCCCTCCGCGGCTGGGACGGGCAATGAATAATTGACTGTACTGCACCTTTTTGAAGGATGCCATCCAGGACTTATGGAAGAGGTGTTGAGTGGTTGGGGTATTAAGACATACATACTTACTAACATACACACACAGAAATACTCAGTGCTAGAGCACAAGTCAACAGCTTACCTCCGTCGTGCAGAAAAATCCGTGCATATGACACAAACAGGCAGGGCAAAATATTTCATACATATATACATACTTAAGTAGCTACATACTGTATACAGTACACAGTACATGAGTCCTAGTCGACTGCTTACCTGCGACATACCGGAATAGCCACAAGTATGAGACAGAGGGGCAGGGCAGAACACTGGTTACTTAGCTGTACTGGGATGGTTCGTGAACCATAAGGGTGTCATTTAAATGGTCTTTCTCCTTACAGTGCTGCAGGTTTGGGTTTCTTTTGCCTTTTTACACTGACGCAAAACACTGTATACTGTCGTATGCCCAGTGAATGTATCGCAAGAGTAAATCATATCACCACCCCAGTACCAAGTGTATTAACCTTTAGTGGAGGTGGATCCTCCTACACATCTTGGGTATGCATTCCATGTTTCCAATATAACAAGACAGTCCGCTCAGAGATTGCAACACGTGCGCCAATCAACTGGTACAAGGGCCAAATATTTGACTGCCCTTGACCTTCATCTTCAACATATCACTCTCAGAATCGATCTACTTCATCCTTGCCTAACCCTTAACACTTCCACCAGCTTTGGTTCAAATCAAATGGTTAACTTTGGTCAGGTACCATAACTATTGATTTCTTACTGTGGCCTTGACCTTTGACTGCTTTTTCTTAAATTCGAATCTCTTTAGCATTGTTTTAAACTGAACTTTTCCACAAACCTCAGTCTGCATCAAATAAAAACAGTTTAAGTTGACCATGCCTTGTGCCTTTGGCTGTTGACTTGTTCTCAGAAACAGTACGTCAGCTTCTCGGGTGACCCTCAACTCATCCACCAAGTTTAATCCAACTAAATTAACAAAAAAAAAAAAAAACTGGTTTATTTACTTTGTCCATATACTAACACATGTGTCGAACTTTGGCCTTGCTTGTGACCTTGACCTTTGATTGTTCAGCAAATTGAATCCCTTCGTTCCTGCCTGATCTGTAACTTTATCACTAGGTTTCGTTCAAATCAGCTCAAAACTGAGTCGACCTCTTCCTGTGACCTTTACCTTTGACTAACTGTTCTTAAAATCGAATAACTATACTCTTGCCCTATGGTCACCCCTTCCACAGTTTCGTTTACATCAAGTTAAAGCTTTTTAAGTAGAGCTTGATCATTAATCTTCACATCTGATCCATCCATCTCAGAAACAATAGCTTTGCTTTCTTGCTGGCCCTCAAGCCCTCCACCAAGTTTGGTCAAAATCGGATCGACAGTTTGAGTAATTTTGTTGAAAGTGCACTCACGGGTAGAACGTCGGCCATGTTCTGTGAACTAGACCTTTGACTAACTGTTTTCAAAACTGAATCACTTTATTCTTGCCTTACCCTCAACCATTTCGCCAAGTAGAGTGTAAATTGGACAAAAACTGTTTCAGTTGATTCAACGTCTCAACTACTGTTTTAAAAAATAATAGGTTTACTTCTTCTCTGCCCCTCAACCCTTCCACAATGTCTGCCTAAAATCGGATATTTTATTGTGTTTTATATATATATATATATATATATATATATATATATATATATATATATATATATAATATATATATATATATATATATATATACACGAACTTGTGCGTCGCTGTTAACACCCGCTCTCACTCTACATAAGCGGGTGCATTCATATCAGGCCTAATGATCCTCTGCCATATGAATATCTGATGGTTGGAAACTTAATGAACCGTGCGCAACATTATCAACTGAACGTAATAGCAAAAAGTATCTTTACATATTTGATTTTTTAAATGGAAGTGACAGTACAGCTATTAAGTAAAGGAAACAAGTCTTTGCATCAGGCTATTAGCCACAGCTTCCTGACTGTCCTTCAGGCCACTAAAAGATAAATGTTTGTTCGCTTGACACGTGATTTTTCTTTCGTGCCTCTCTCCCAGAGGCAGCCAACGCAAGGTTGACACCTGGAAATGGTCTGGCCCTATTCTGTGTTTTGTGGCTGAGATTATTAAATGCAAAACACCCATTATCTGTGTTTCCAGTCCTACGTTTTGTAAGTAAATAGGGCATTATGCATGAGTGAAGTGGTGCTGTAATTGGTTTAGGGACATTTAAATTGTAATTTTTTGATTATGTGTATTTGTTTGGCTCTCCTAACTCATTTGAATTTGCTATTTTCTTCATTAGCTAATTTATCTTGCAAACTAGTTTTAACTGGACAAATGTATGTTTTCCAGAAAGAGAGACAATTGTACTGAACTAAGCATGATACCAATTTAAAAGGAAGATCCTTAAGTAAATAATCTGGTACAGTAATAAACATAATAGAACAATACAAACTGCAAAGTGAAGATAATATCTATCTGTCAGTCTGTCTACAGCCAGACGCCATAAACCCGAAAGGAGTGGCTGTTTACCTTTTAGTTATTTCACTGGGAAGGGCATTAACCCTCTGCCAACCCACTTGTTGACAAGTATGGAACACGTATGGATTGGTTATAAGGTTACCACCCAGCGCTGTAAATGGTTTCCTGGATTAGAGGAAACCATTCGGCTTGTCACTCAATGTAAAGCCACCTGAAAAGGAGAAAAAGAGATCTAAAAAGTGACAGGGGATAGAAATAGGAAGAAAGGAGGACACATACAGAAAAATAAAGATAATGATCAAGAAAGAAGTAGGCAGCTTTACACAAGGTGTGTGGATGATGTTCGGCACCACCTACGACAAACAGTATGTGGTATAAAAATCACGCTGCTCGTATTCTTTTTCCCATTTGGCTCCATGGAAGTATCGTGCTTTACTTAAATAAATTAGTTGCTAAATTTTCTAATAGTCTATAAATACCTGGCAAGTGTTTGAGTGAGGTGGATTAATTGGTTGATAGTCTTGAAAAAAGAATAAGGGACTAAAATGATAGAAGCTTCTAGAGGGATAACTGGAGAAAAGTAATAGTTGCTGAGACAAGCATCAAAGGAATCCCCCACCAGTATGAGGACGCAGAGGGTACTTAGAGGCATAGAGAGAAGAAATGTGTGGACAGGGAAGGGGCTAAGTGAGGGAGCAGAATGTATTTGGAACTTCAAGCCTCACGCTTCGCCACTGTAATGACAGCATAAACCTGCTGCCTTCATGGCGCCAGCAGCTCAGCACAGACGGGGCGAAAACCCAGATTTCCGTCATATTTTTGTCGTTTATGCTCTCGTGCATTGCAGTTACGCGGGGGCCAGGGACCTCGTTACTTTGGTTCTCGCAAATACTGTTGCTGAGGATTGTTATATCTTCTTTTTTACTTTCTTATCGTCTTTCTGTTTTATAATTAAAACATACAAAATATCTGGATTCTTATCCTCACAGAACAAGAAAATACGATTATTCTCAAAGGAGAAAATCCTTGAAAAATGAGTTTCTTATCCTGTTTACTCATCTAACGATCTATAACACATTAGAAATGTGGAAGTATACTCGTATGTTACACACACACACATCAGAGGAGAGTGATGGCGTCAGGTTTGTGTATCCCGACGTTTTCTGGGCAGTGGTACGCCCCAGTCCCGACATTTTTGGACTTTTGTTTTTTTTTTGGCTCAAATATCAGCTTTTGGTGAGAAACATCGAAAATTCATAGAGAAATCTCTCACCTGAGGTTTAAAATACTCGATCCATGTAGGAGTACCTTCTTACCTTACAGGGTTTTCTATCAGGCTGGCTGCAAAGAAAACGAGTTCTATGGGAGGATAACTATTCCACACCACTCATAAACGGTATTTATTTATTTATTTGGTACGAATTTATATGTAGTACGAGAGTGTATTGGTTTTCAAACGGTAATATAGGCATTATAAGCATTGTTTCACACACTAACTCATCACCAGTCCAGACCTTTTTTTCCCACATTACCTGATCATCATTTCTGACTGTTTCTTCCTCTAATGTTTGTCCTCCACATTGTCATCGATTGGGGAATCACTCTGGCCCTGAATTTCATACCGTGGCATGACATGGCTTTACTGGCCAGGTCACTGATAACAGGTGAATTGCTGAGAAAAGGGCATGCAGGGGGGGGAGGAGATCATGCTGGGTAAGGCATTGTGCCTGCCTGGCATCTTGTAGTGGAAGGTGTCCCGTGTATATGTGCCAAAAATCACTCGCGAAAATTGAAAATTGTGCAAATTAGGGACCTTGCAATGTTGCCTCCTTAATTTACGTCTCCGGGATATGAGTGCACATCATGTGAGGACGTGAATTCACGTCTCCAGGACGGGGCAGGTTAATGATGGATATCTTTCATAATCGTATTAATTTATTTATGACATTCAGATTCCACGGAAACAACAGTTATGTTAT
Source organism: Coenobita brevimanus (assembly GCF_032717465.1). Classification (NCBI taxonomy): domain Eukaryota; kingdom Metazoa; phylum Arthropoda; class Malacostraca; order Decapoda; family Coenobitidae; genus Coenobita; species Coenobita brevimanus. The sequence goes on along the minus strand of NC_137043.1, from coordinate 9,359,247 downwards.
TAATTATTGTATGATTTTTTTATGACACCCAAATTCTGTGGAAAAAGCATTTGTCACTAAGGAACACAGTTTGGTTTACTAATGTCGGCGGTGGCGATTAGAGGACAATGGGTCAGTTCGAACCCGAAACTCATCCGGCCCCAAAGCATTCCGGTGAGTTAGATTAATTAAATTGGGTTAAGTTCAATTAGGTTAGGTTAGTTTAAGCAGTTAGGTCAGGTCATATTAGATTAGGTTAACAGGGATGATCGATTTGTGATGGATTAACTCTGAAGCCAAATCACCCTGAAAGTCCGATATGGTGGGTGGCCGCTTGCTACGGTTTGCGTTTATAATTGGTGATGTAAAGTTAACTTCAAAATTATACATTTTAGGAAATTTTTAAAGCTATCATGATAATTACGTCACAGTTTGTTGGGGACAAAATACAACTGTAAATTCTATGTATGAGAATTGTCCTGCAGTTTCCCCTGAATGTGACAGAATTCACTGAACCTGGAAAGCCTTGCCAACTTTTCAATAACTGAAAATCAAATACTTTGCATAGAAGCTTTCCTTTGTATTCACACAAGATAAACTGAAATTGTAGGTTTTATAATGTCAAGGCTATGACTGACGGATGTTATTTGCAGGTTGGTTTGACTTGTATGATGGCCATAATTAACCCTTGAACTTTTCAGATATGGCCAAGATATGTAGTGGCTCTCTCAGATTAGGTGGGTCTGAACTTTTGAAAGGTAAAGGACCTTACCAGTTTTCCATTTTTTCCTATGTCTATGCTGGTAAGCGATTACTTTGTGGTGATTTAGATTTCGTGTTATTTTTATCCATGTTTTGTTTTCCTGACGCTTGCTGTTTCACTGGCGTAATGGCGGATTCGTACTAAATGTTAAGTAAAGTTCCAAATTAATTTGTTTTTTCATTTCGGCGTGTTATGTAAAGTTTGGTAAGGTTAGGTTTTGTTAGGCTAGGTTTATTTGGATAAGGTTAGTGTTTGTCAGATTAGAGTAGTCTAGATTAGGTTAGGTTTTGTTAGGTTAGTTTAGTTTTGAGTAGGCTAGGTTAGGCTAGGTTATGAATATGTAAGGCTTGGCTAGTACAGCTGTAATAATAAATTTCGGTTGATATGAGGGAGTTTAAGAAAATTTACTATTATCTTAAGAAACAAACGCAAGTGAATCTGAATGAACATTAAAAAATATAATAAGAAAACAATATCAGCAGTAAACAATCATTCATCACCACAAAAATAATATAAAACAGTAGGGGAGAACAGTAGGAATTCTGTTGCTTAAACAAAACCTTATGTATACCTATTTTAAAATAAAGCAACAGAGCTTGTGTATCAGTTCCTGGCAAACTTTACGACTGGAAGTAAATGTCTGTCGTAATTTTGTAATACGGCTCCCAGAATCAGCAAAAACAATATACAACTAGTGATACTAAGAGCACTAAAGTGAAGACTGTTGGCACTGGCGGTAGCATTCTACAGAGGGCAGTAGGTTGGCTCGGACTCAAAACTCGGTTGTTCCAAGTCGTTCCGTTTAGTTAGGTTAAGTTAGTAGGGACGAAACGACTGGTGACGAATTGATCTTGGGGCCAATTTGTCCAAAAAGACCATCCTGGGAGGGGGCCATTTATCATGGTTTACTTGTAAAATTGATGAAGTATCATTCATATGATTAAGCTGTGAATTTCTGCAAAAAAAACTGAACTAATTAATTTAAAAAAAATATCTATGCCACACGAGTGTGGAAAGTAACTCAATTTTGTGCAGTAGTTGTGATAAGTGGGTGCATAAGAGATGTAGTAGTATTAGAGGTATCCAGCGAGATAATGCTCGATTTCGTGTTTGAGGTGTGTCGAAGAGAGCAGGTGGAGATGTCAGGGGTGAAAGAACTGATCTTGCTGGTGAGTCTATTGAGTGTGTGGAAGCTTTTTTTTTTTTTTTTTTTTTTTTTGCGGGACATATTATGCGCTGGAGGTGGGGCTAGGGTAAGGAGTGGTTGGGGAAAGTTCAGCGAATTGTTGCCTCTCCTGGCACTGAGAGGGCTTTTCCTCCGTGTTAAGGGATCTTTGTATGCGGCATGTGTTAGGAGTGTAATGCTGTATGGTTGTCAGACCTTGGCAATATAGGAAGAAGATATTCGTAGGCTCAAACGTACAGAAATGAATGATTAGATAGACGTGTAGTGCGTCCTTGAATACGAGGCCTGGGGTGGTTAAGTTTAAGATTGAAGAGTTGAGAGGAAGTACAGGACTGGAGTGTACTGGTGTAGTGGTGAGGAGGGACATTGGTTGATTGACTGATCGTATTAAAATCTTGCAGCGCAACTGCCAGGGTCATATGCCGCCCGGTGAGGAGGGACAGAGTGAGATAGCTCAGGCATGTGGTGAGACTGGAGGATAACTGGGTGTAGAAAGTGAGAAGCGTGACCATCAGGGATGAGGTTACAAGAGGCAGACAGAAAAAGACCTGGGACGAGGTCATAGAGTGTGACCTATGGGATAATCGTCGACAGTATGGAAGTGATTGATAAAGATGAAATATGGTGCTGTATACATGGACCAGTATACTTTCCTGAAGTGAATAGAAATCGTTTGCCGATGGCAAAAAAGAACTTAAATAGCACCATTGAATTAAAGGAGTTTTGGTAAATGTTATTATTTATATTCCATAGTTATATAGCTATTCTCCAGTTGGATAAAGACGTCTGGATATAAATATAATAACATTTTATTGTCGTCATCTCAAATGGGTTACCCATTCTTAAACTCATTGTGATGCTAAAACTAAGGTATTTCATTTTGGTTAATCTGAAACTATTTTTTTCAGCAGATAGAAATCCTACTCTGTATAGGAAGCAGTAAATTTAACGTTGTCACTACGATTTTCAGTAATTATATGCTTACAAACTCAGTAGAGAGGTCCATATAATTTTGAGTATCAATACCAAATGGTAAACAGGATATTATGAAAAAGACAACCTCGTAATGAAGGGCTTAAGATGTCTCACCAGTAAAAATGAACAAGTCAGATGGCAGCCCGAGCAAATGGAGGATGCCAAAGGACTGAAAGCAATTAAAGATTTTTTTTATCTCATCGTTGAGAAAATTCTCGTAAAATGAATAAAATCATTTGGCGGTAGGAAGTATTTAACCTGAAAACAACTTGCCAGCTGGTCGGCGGTGAACCTCCATGATTTCATACACCAACATGATCATCAGTTCATTTCAGCTAAAGTTCTGATATCACAGTATCATTCCAAAAAAAATTTAAAAAGTTATCCATCAAAGTAAGTTGTCAGGCAAGAGATTCATATAGGCCCGAGTTTTTTTTTTTTTTTTTTTTTTTTTTTTTTTTAGAAGACGATGCTGTATCTGTGGACCACTCTACAGTCAGTCATTATTTTATTGAATCGTTATCACATTCAGAAGGACACATTTAAAGGACATCCTTACAAGCAAGACAGTAGCAACCAGTAGCAATATAATGCCTCTTTTTTCTTCATACATTAAAAATGAACTAAAACTACAGTTGTTTCCATGAGTAACCATTTTCATCTTTTTGAAGAAGGGAAAGGAGTGCAAGAGGAAAAGGTCGAACGGTGAGAAGAGAGGCATGAAGTGTAGTGCAGGAACAGAAAACTCGGGTGTCACGGGAGGAAGGGAACTGAGAGGAGTGTGACGGGAAGTAAGAAAAGAAAGGAGATGGATGAGGGGAGGGAGGAGGAGGGTGGGTAAACGAGAAGGGTGAAGGGGAAAAATGGAAGATAGAAAGGAGCTGCGTGAACAATGAACAGAGTTATGGTAACGAGAAACTTGACACTGTTTCTTTGTTACCAGCGACTATATAGTTGGCTGAGTAGTAGAGAGGGCACATCAAAGGCCAGATTCAACATCCAGCTTGAATCGCTGATATGCCTCACAAAGGAATGTTGAGGAAAATGGTATGAGAGCTGTCAAAGCAAGATGATTAACTTTGCGAAAAGCCTTTAAAGAATCAGCAACATTTCTTTGAAATTACTAACATTTTCTATCCTTCTGTGAACCGCAATGAAACAAGCCATGAGCCAACAACTGACCACAGGTTAAGAACCCCTATTATAGAGAGATAATTCAAGCTCTGACTTTCATTGCCCTTATGAGAATACCGTGTTCACTGCTTGCTCTTGTTTCCCACCACATAATAATAGTGTGATTTATCCTGACACCTACTACCTGCAACAGTTGGCCTGGAAATTTACTGAAGCTGTGAGTAGATTTACTGCGTCATACCAATGGCATAAATATGCCTAATTTCACTTTCCAGGTTTGGGGACTCGAGGAAACCACGTTGTTCTGACCCATTGGGTGGTGATGCGCATTTCAAGGTACGTTTACCCTCTTATGTTGTCACTGTTGCTCCTGCTGCAGTAAGGTGCAGGAAGACACAGTAGGTGACTTCACAGCACAGTGCATAGTCCTTTCAATGGTAGTGGTACAGCCGTGATAGTGGGTATGTGAGAAATCTCTCAGATGTCTCTTCTCCCCCAAAACTAGATTTAAGGCGCGGTTCTCTATGATTTCCCCAGTTCCGTCAGTACCTCAGGAATGAATAAAGAGAAAGAAAATTGTGTAGAAGGGCTTTAATTTTGGTAGGTCTGTATGTGTACAGAGGGCTAGAGTTACACGTTCGCCTCATAAGAAAGGTAGATAGGTTCTCCTATGAGCTACTTGTTATATAAATTTGTATAAAGATATCGCGTAAATGGCTCCATGTGTAATGCATATCTGGATATAATTATCTGAGTTCACTGTCTGCACACTTCTATCTATTTAATTATTTCATATTCAATGCTTACATAACACCATGCAAAGTATGATAAATGAAGTGTTGGGAGGTACCAGAAGCTTTAGATAATAAACGTGAGATCACATTTGTGTAAAAGGATGTATATATAGGTGGTTGGAAAAAATGAAGTTAGTATGGCAGAACACTGACACAGAGGATTAAAAATATTAACCAGACAAAATATGCGAAGAACAGGTAGGGATTATAAATGGAAAGACGTACATTAAACTACCACCTTTTATGACATTTAAAGAGAATATTCCTCTACATGGCAAAGAGGAAGCTATAAATTGCAATCATGGGACTTGAAGGTCTATTATTGGGTGGATTTAAGGGGATCGGGGAGACTCTGAGCGTAATGAAGTTGAAGGAAGGTTGCCGGGTGCAGTAAAATAAATTCATGAAGGTTCTAGACTCTTTATACTCTAATTTTGCCCAGATTGTTGCCCGTTTGTAACTTATTTAACATTGCTCAGGGGTAGAAAGACACAACACTACAGCTTAACATCTTCCCGTAGCAAGTTTTCGTGACTGGTATCATATTCAAGTCATAATCTAGCGTTACAACCCAGCATTCAAGAAAGGGTGACGGTTCTTTAAAGCCAACTCAGAGCAGAAAGAGTGTAGTGCTAATGAGAAACTAGGGGAAATACTTCGGCAGTTTTTAGCATAAGTTTCGTGTTAAAGAAGAGGTTGTGTTATCTTGTATATTTCCAATTTATTCTTGCTCACCCCATAGAATTTTATTAAGCTTTGAAGACACATTAAGGGCTGAAGAGGTTAGGTTTGATACAGCCATTATTTACCTCTTCACTAAATGAAGTGTCCCTAGAGCTAATTAAAATAATCTGGAGGTAGAACAAATAAGTATATAACACATCGTCGGACTGAAGGGATTAACAGGTACAAATTTAGCTTGTCATTAAGGTCAGCTCTATACTTTCAGCTTCTCGACAACGTCGTGATGAAATGTGGACTCCTTACGTATACCGTCATAAAAAAAAAAAAAAAAAAAAAAAAAGTAAATTGTGTTCTTGATCATTGGTAATTAAATCAACAATGAGTTCCACCTCCTCCATAAATAAATGTGTTTATGTTATAACTAGATTCAGCCGAATTATTCCACACACACATATACAGAAAATGTAGTGTGGAGACGAGTACTGTATAATGTTTTTGGCACGGTCATCTCTTATAATGTACACTGCCTTGTTAGCCCTTCAGTACGATGACATGTATTACACTTTATTATTACATACTGTGACTATGCAGTTGGTGCGTAAGAGCTCTAATCAGTATCATCATCACTGTGTTGTAGATATTTTAACACCAGATGTCTCGTGTGTGTGTGTGTGTGTGTGTGTGAAGAGGGGTAGAGTAATGACTTTTGTATAAAGTGAGCTACATGCAGGCTGTCGCGTATGAAAGACATGCGAAGTGCTTGCAGAGAGGTGATGAAGCCTTCCTGGGTGGTGTGGAAGCATTAGCAAGTAAGCTGGTTAAATACCGGTATGTGCAGACAGCATGGGACAGACACAAGGAAGAGGATGAATAAAATGACAGATGTGGCAGAGTTAGCAATGGAGTCTAGTGCCCGTACGTGAAGAGAGCGGAACTATGAGTGAAGGAACTAGTTGTTGCGGAAAAGAAAGGCAAGGAGTGCTCTCCTAAACGAGTATTACAATGCTGTGAACGAAAAACCAGAAAAAGAGGGAATAAGGTGATGTGGGAATAAGTTGGTTGTTGTACAACGAATATGCAAATGGTAATAATGGGTATATTACAGTCTTAACTATTAAGTATCATCATGTCTTTTCAATCAACTTATTGGTAAGTTGCTTGTTTCAAATTAGAAAAAACAAAAAAATTTATAGTAGATTTTGGAGGATAGTATTACCATGCTCATTAAAAATTAGAAAGGTAACAAAATACGCTGTGTGGAAAAAAGCAATGTTAATACTAAGATTTCCTGCTGTGAAATTTGATCACAAAACATCCAATTATATTTGAGAAGTATAGATGAATCACACTTGATCACAACTTGAATTGCCCATCTAGATTATTCTGCCACCCAAACCTGTTCCAAGACATAAAATCGAAAATGAAAATATAAAGTGCCGCTTAACATCGTATCACCTCGAGGTCCAACTGAAGCGTTATATTTTAGAAAATATGGTAATGCCAATTACAAATAATTTTTTTTTTTTTATGTGACCGACTCTGGGCATAGGCTTCACAGCCTGATTTCAAGGCCCAGTAGTCCTCCTACGTACCGCACACCTCTACATGTCACCACTTCGGCGCTAACACCCATCGTCCATACTGAATACATGCTAGGGCTGTCTCATATAGGACTGATGTATTGGTATTAGCGGGGGTATTTTTACGACACGTCGGCGGGTCTTCTGTTACTCAAATGTACCCAATAATTTTTTAACAAACTTCAGTAGCCAGGAATGTAATTCAAAATACAACCTACTTGGAATAAACTGTTAATAGTAGCGAGAGTTACCAAAGCCAATCAGCATCATAAGATATATAGAAATACTAGATGAGGAAGCATCAGGGTCCTATTATTAGGCTGCGCTAAATTCTGCGAGATTTCAGCCCCTCCTTTCCAAGAAATCTTAGTTACTGACAGAAACTCAGTCCTAGAGATGATCAAACATTTAGATCTGATTCGGTACGGTAATCATTTTAACAGAACCGAAACCTTCTAGTTATCGTTTTAAGCCAACATATTGTCTTACGCCAAAACTCTCTCTCTCTCTCTCTCTGTCTCTAAAATGTATTATTGATTTTTTTACTACTTCCTTTCGATTATCTCTTCAGTGATGCATAAGTGGGAAGGTAATGAGTAGGTGGGAAAGCCTTCGTGTGGTCCATCTTTACCACAAAACAAATACGCCCAAGTTATTTTTATCAGCAACACAAGTACTCGTACATTTCCCAGTAAATCCTTTACAATCCTCTGGTGATAATCACCTTTTTTCTTTTTTCATAGTACACTGCATATTAATTTTTATGGTAAATGTATATCAATATGACACTTCAAAATCTGTCCATTCTTCCTTTTATAATCAAAACAAGTTGAGCACGCCGGTACGTGAAACTGAAGGAAGTTTGTGCTATATATTACCTTGAATATATACATTATTTAATTGGGAATAGAAGTTTGTACAAAGCGCATGTATATATATACACACAACAATGCACAAACAAACAAGTACATATTAAAAAAAAAAAAAAAAAAAAAAAAAAAGGAAATGCGCCTGTGTATTTGAAAGGACAAACAAGGCTCAGTGCTGGTACAGACTGACGCGCCACAGAAGACAAGAAACAGGGAAATGGCCATATATCATGATACAGTTGGTACACGCCACTATTAATGCCTTACCTCTCTCTCCCTATCTCTGTCTCCCATCCCCCCTCCAGCCTTTGTCTCTCTTTCTCTCTCTCTCTCCGCCAGTTACACCATCAGTTGGCAGCATACACAGTGAACGTTGCATAATATTGACACTTTCAGGTAGTTTGCATAGAAATGGATATGCATGCAAATTGTTTCTTATATGCCGTGAATGGTGTGGGCACGCAAAAAACACTGAGCTGCTCTATTCATCTGGCATGAAGTTTAAAGTGCGGAGAGAGAGAGAGAGAGAGAGAGAGATACATACATACATACATAGACAGACAGACAGACAGAGAAAGCAATTAAGAAAGGCCATCTGACTGTGAGTCCCGGGTGCACTTCGTCCCACGATGACCCCTTCTTTATGCAGAGAATTCCCATTAAAGGACATGGCTTCTTCAGGCAGAATACCCACTACACCACACTACACCACCTCCCACACTACACTACACCACCTCCCACACTACACTACACCACCTTCCACACCACACTACACTACACCTCCTCCCACACTACACTACACTACACCTCCCACACTACACTACACTACACCTCCCACACTACACTACACTACACCTCCCACACTACACTACACCTTCCACATTACACTACGCCACCTCCCACACTACACTACACCTCCTCCCACACCACACTACACCTCCTCCCACACCACACTACACTACACCTCCCGCACTACACTACGCCACCTCCCACACTACACTACACCACCTCCCACACTACACTACACCACCTCCCACATTACACCAGACTACACAACCTAACAGTCCACATCTAACTCAGCAAGAGAATTATGATTATTCCTAAACAATAAACCAATTATTTCCATAAGATCTACTATGCTCGTTTTACTCAAACCTGGCCCAGTTTTTCGTCCTTATCCATCTTATTTCACGTGGCTTAGCCGCGGAAAAAGACAAAACTATAGCTAAGCATCCATTCCACTGCATGTCTTCCAGACTAACATCGGATTCTGTTGTTAATCTTTTGTTATAACTCAGCATTCAGGATGGGGAGATGGTAATTTTTGGCCAAGTTAGCGGAAAATGAGTGAGTAAAAGTAAGGAAGCTAAACTAAAGTGTGAATGAACGTGGTACTTAATAAAACCTGACGTTTTGCAAGAACAAGTATGACCATCTGGGACACAAAATGCAAAATTCTCAAGGGCACAGTGTGTGCGAGTCAGTGAAGCGGGCGGCTGTGGCCATCCTCACGTGACATCACTGCGCTGACTGGCTTTATTCTGATAGCCTGGCTGACTGTGCGTGTGAGCTTAATTTTGTGGCAGTGTGGTGTAATGTGGGTATGGTGTGGTGTGGTGTAGTGTGGTGTACGGGTGGGATAGTGTGGTGTGATGTGTTGGTGGTGTGATGATTATATATATATATATATATATATATATATATATATATATATATATATATATATATATATATATATATAGATAGATAGATAGATAGATAGATAGATAGATAATGAATGGAGGAAGGAAAAACAAAGGGAAAAAAAATAAGTCCATGTGCCTAAAGGTTTCCTCCATTCATTAAATATTTATAACATCTGGATTTAAATTGAAGTGGATTAAGTGTTTGTGGGAAACAACTCCCAGGAAGTGAATTCCAGAGAGTAGTAGTTCTGGGGATAATTGAATTTTGATAAGCAGAGGTTCTGCATTGTGGGGAAGAGAGTGTGAAATCATGGGCGATCCCATCTGCCCGAGTATTTCGGGAGAAAATGTGAAGGGGAGGCACAATTGAAGCCAGTTCGTCAGAGCACTTACGGTAAAAATATCTATAAAATAATGCTAAAGTTGCAACATCTCTACGTACTGATAATGGAGGAAGGTCCTGCGTGATGGCAGGATTATTGATTAATCTAATGGCTTTATTTTGAAATTTTGTCCAACTGCCTCAGTGCAACCGCTCCACATCCACTCCACAGTGGTGAACAATATTCGATCTGAGAACCCACATGACTTTTGTATATTGTGGCCATCTGCTCGTCAGTGAAGAACTCACGAACTCTGTACGTAAGTCCCAATTTTTTGGAAGCATTTCTAGCAAGGGATTTAACATAAGCTGTCCAGCTTAGGTTGGGGTTTAGAGTAACACCTAGGATATAAATTGTAGTGGATATAGGAATATTGACATTATTTAAAATTATGTGAGAGTCAGGGATTCTTTCTGTTGGAAAAATTAATGTATTTAGTTTTCTGAGCATTAAATGAGACCAGATTTGTTTGTCCCCATTGATTAATTTTAGAAAGGTCCTGGTTCAGAGAAATTGCTGTGTTTATTTGGGAATTTATAATATCAAATTGTGTAAAGAAAGTACTAAATGTGAAAGAACTATGAAGGGTCGAGTCATCAGCAAATGAGTGTATTGGGTTGTGAGTGGCAGATAGGAGGTCATTTATATGAATGAGAAAGAGGGTTGGTGCCAAAACTGATCCCTGAGGTACGCCAGCATTTATGGAATGAAACTGAGAATAAATACCATCTTCCATGACCCGTATTTTTCTATTATGAATGTAAGAAGAAATTAGAGGAACAAGTGATGCAAGGCCATATTGCAACATCTTTGACAATAAGGCCCGTTGCCATACTTTGTTAAATGCTTTTGATATATAAAGTGCTATTGTGTGTGTTTCACCGTGTTGGTCTATTGTTTTGTTAATCTGATGGGTAAGAAGGCAAAGAATGTCTGCAGTTGAACGCTCTTGTCTAAATCCATGCTGCCGATCATTGATTAATTTATTTGAATTGTAGATGCTTAATTATGTGTTTGTTAATTAGTGTCCCAAAAACTTTACCGAGAATGGAAGTTATTGCAATTGGTCTATAGTCTGATGGATCAGAAGTTGACCCCATTTTAAGAACAGGATGGATATTTGCTTCTTTCCAAGAGGCTGGAAAACTTGAGGTACGGATGCATAAGCGGAAAAAATTTTGCCAATACAGGAGCCAAGACTGAGGAGCAATTTTTAAACACTATTGAAGGACTTTCATCTGGATCAGTAGCTTTGTCTGCGGAGAGGTTCTGTAATACGGCTTGTAGGTATCTGGTGTGAATCATGAAAGGAGATATTTGAGGGGAATCTAAATCTAATACAGGAATATTGTGATTTTCTGTATTTAGGGTTGAGTTTGTTGAAAAAAATGTCAACAAGAAGTTTGGCTTTCCACGTGGGTCACTTACTAGTTATCCATTGGGGGACTGTAAAGGTGGAATGGAAGAGGTGGTAGTGAAGTTAGGTTTGAATGAGTTAAGGGTTGACCAGAATATTTTGTTATCATCTGGGTTGTTTAGTAGTTTGTTAGCCTGTCTAAAGACTAATGATAGTTTTAGCATGGTTTCTGATATTTCTATAAAAGTTAAAGGCTTCTTTGGTTTTGGTCCTTGTATAAATGTTGTAGGCTATTGTTTTATGTTCTGTTACTCTAGCACAATTGTGGTCAAACCATTTAGGAGAATTACATCTTTTTCTGTAACTATGATGGGGAATGAATGTTTTCATGCCGACTTCAATGGAATCCTGTATGTGGCCCAATGTGGAATTTACATCTTGAGAGGAAAAGGAGGTCCAAGGAACATCCATGAAAAAATTATGGAATCCCTCCCAGTCTGTCCTGTTGTAGTGCCATTTAGCCACCACGACCTGTTTGGCGTTTTGTGTGTGGCGGTGGTGTAGTATGGTGTAGGGGTGGTGTGGTGTGGTATGGTGTACATCACACTATCCCACCCGCACACCACGCCATACTACCCCCCCCACACTACAAAACAACTTCATATCACACCACTCCTCCTGACCCCTCACATCACACCACTCCACCCGACCTCCCACATCACACCACTCCACCCGACTTCCCGCACTACACCACCCGACCTCCCAGATCACACCACTCCACCTGACCCCTCACATCACACCACTCCACCCGACCTCCCACATCACACCACTCCACCTGACCCCTCACATCAAACCACTCCACCCGACCACACCACCCGACCTCGCAGATCACACCACTCCACCCACCTCCCACACTACGCTTTACAAAACCACCAAATATATACCGGTATATATATATATATATATATATATATATATATATATATATATATATATATATATATATATATATATATATATATATATATATATATATATATATATTTATACACACCAAGTAAGACATCTGCAGCCGATCTTGGACATCGGATCTTCCAAGGCAGTATTCAAATAAATTAGGTAAATACTCTTCTTCGGCCTGAGGTGGGCAGATTTTATATATATATATATATATATATATATATATATATATATATATATATATATATATATATATATATATATATAATCATCATCAGCCATAACTAGGCCACTGCTGAACAAAGGCCTTCCCCAACCTTTTCCACGAATTCCTTGACTGAGCCAATCTTTTGCCACGTTTTCCTTGCAAATTTCCCTCTCATCTTTCCATCTCCTGTCTGGCCTTTTTCTGCTACGCTTACATTCCCTTGGTGTCCAGTCCGTCAGCCTCTTAGTCCATCGGTTATCCCTTATTCTTGCTACATGGCCTGCTCACCTCCATTTCTGTTCTTTTATAACTTCTATAATATCTTTGACTTTAGTCTGCTCTCTCACCCATGTTGATCTTTTCCTATCTTTTAAAGATATTCCCAACATTGACCTTTCCAGTGCTCTCTGAGAACGGATTAATTTATTTTCCATCGATTTTGTCAGTTTCCAGGTCTCACAATCATACGTCATAGCTGGAATTATACATTCGTTATATACTTTTCGTTTCATACAAACTGGCAAGCTACTTTTCATAATGTCTCTATGTTTACCGATAGCTTTCCATCCAATTGTAATGCGTCTTTTTATTTCGCTATCATGATCTTTCGTTAATTTTAGTATTTGTCCCAAGTAGTTGTACACCTCAACTTCTTTAAGAATTTCATCGCTTATTCTGATAACGCTCGTTGGTGTTTGTGGATTAAACATTACTTTAGTTTTACTTCGGTTCATCTTCAGTCCTACTTTCAGACTTTCTCTGTTCAGGTCATTTAACATTTCTTGCAATGCCTCCGCTGTTTCTGAGATTAGGACAATGTCATCTGCAAGTCTTAAATGGTTTAGCTTTTCTCCATCAATCTTCACTCCTTTGTTTTCCCAGTCTAGCTTTCTGAAAATACTTTCTAGGCATGCTGTAAATAATTTTGGTGAAATTGTATCTCCCTGACGCACGCCCTTCTCAATCTTAATTTTTTCTGAGTCCTTATGTAATTTAACTGCAGCAGTTCCCTCTTTATATAATATTATGTTTTCGAGCAGGTTTACAATGTTCTCAGTCACTCCTTGCTCTCGCAATGAATTTATAATTGCTATGTGCTCCACTGAGTCGAAAGCCTTTTCATAATGAACAAAACCTGAGCAAAGTGGTTTATTATATTCTATAGTTTTCTCAATTAGCTGGTTCATTGTATGTAGATGATCAATGGTCGAATACCCGCTTCGGAATCCTGCCTGTTCACGAGGTTGGTTATCCTCCAAAATTGTTGTTATTCTGTTCGTAAGGACTTTAGTGAAGAATATATATATATATATATATATATATATATATATATATATATATATATATATATATATATATATATATATATATATATATATATATATATACACACACACTGTATGCCAGCAGACTCTTGAGATGAAATGAGGAGGCAAAGACTTTGGATGAGGGAAGAAGTGGATAAGAGAAAAATTATAAAAACACGGAGACCGGGTGGAAATAAAAGAAAGTTTTGGAAATGAAAAGGACTCTATGCAAAATCCAGTAACTCTCGGGGAGAGATAGTGTGATTCGCTACTCTATATTCATAGAGTCGGATCCTCCCTGGAAATATTTCACATAAACGCAGTTATTTAAAAACTATTTCAACTGCCAGGCGAAACTAAAAATCGTAAAAACAAAGCTAGATTGAACCTCCCCCTTTTTTTTTCTTTCAGAAAAAACAAAGAATACTCAATACCCATGAATATTCAGTAATAAATCGATATTTTGCTTTCTGCTCCACAAAAATTTGAGCCTGAGTTATCTGTGTTATTGTGTTGGTGATGCAGGACTGCCCTACCCTGGCCACTGCCCCCTGTGCTCTCCCACCCCGGCATTTTCCACCTGCAGTCTGCCACCCTGGCCACTGCCCCTTACAGTCTGCCACCGTGACAACTGCCCCGTGCAGTCTCCCACCGTGGCACTGCCCCCTTCACTTTCCCACCTTGGCACAGTCGTCTGAAGTTTGCCTCCATGGCACTGTCCCCTGCACCCTTCCACTCTGGCCACGTCTCCTTGCAGTCTGCCACCATGGCACAGCTCCATACTCTCTCCCAACCTGGTCGCTGCTCCCTGCAATCTGCCACCCACATACAGCCCTCTGCAATCTGCCACCCACATACAACCCTCTGCAGTCTGCCACCCACATACAGCCCTCTGCAGTCTGTCACCCACATACAGCCCTCTGCAGTCTGTCACCCTGACACATCCCCCTGCAGTCTGTCACCTTGGTCACTGCCCCCTGCACTTGTCATGTAAATATTATATGATACTTTAGCTTTAAGCATATTGAAGTATTTTTTTGCACCTCAGTAAGTTGTTGAACCACATGCTTTCATACAGTATGCATGGATAATTTAGGATGTATTTCTAAGCCCGTTCTTTTTCAATTGGAAAGTGTCAGTCGACACTTGGGATTTTAGAAAAATGAGCTTTCATTAATGTTTCTTTTGAATGGGAATTATGTTTTACTACCAGTACGTCTTACATATACTGTATATTCGTATTGCATCTTGCTTAACCTATAACCAAAATTAGACTATTGATATAAATTTCTTGTATGTGTCTCTCTGGTTATCCCACTGTTTGTCAGCCAGTGTCTGTTTATAGCTGGTGTCGGCGAATGTCAGTCAAAACATTGATGTGGCCTGTCTCTGCCACCTGAGCTCCCAAACACACCCTTAACAACTCTCTCCCACCCACCCCTTTTCCCCCATCAACCCCCGAAATATTTTCAGCCACAGAAATCGTACTCGGAAAGTCGCCTAATCTCTTCACCCCGATGATTTTTTAAAGTTTTTTCTTGTTACATCCAGACGATTTTACTGAGTTTAGAAGAGTCGTTACTGACTGGAAGGATTAGGTATAGCCTCCATGAACGTCTTCGTAGTTAGAGATTCTTCTAAAACTAAAGGAAATAATCTTGTGGTAGCTTGAAAATAAGGAAATGTATATAATTGACCAGAGGGGATTATTATTGCTGAGAACTTCCTTCTCAGTAATAATGGCCTCAGAATATATGGAATTAAATACTTCGTCTTAAGGGTAAGATCCAACATCTTAAATGATGTGAAATATGGACAAAAGAGTTGTTTTATTTTATTAGCTGTGAGGAACATTTTTATTTGTATTTTTTGGCCATACTACTATATTTGCAATTACTGTTATTCTTTACATTACGTGTAATGAAGACTATATAAAAGTTCAGTCATGCATTTTATATTTATGCATGCAATTGAATTCATGCAAGTGTGCTGGTAATGCTGGTGATGCAACAATAAACTATACAGTCCAGTCCCTATAGCCCAGAAGCCTTCCTACGCACTTATACATGGCAGGTCTTCGGCACTAATATCCACCGTCAGTATTGAACGCATACTACAGAGATCTTATTCAGGACTGGTACAATGTTATTAGTGTTACATGGCATGTCAGTAGGTCTTTTGGAAAGGCAGTAAAGTTTGGTTTAACGAAATTCATATGATCAACCATTCCCCTCCCTATAGGAGTGAACCTGCGTTTTCCCGAAGAGCAGAAGACTTCTTAAACTAGCCTACTCGACCAGCACCTCACATTTCTGTATTTATAAAGGATGGTCCATATATAATGGTTCTCCCACATCTCCTCTGGGCGATGTCTCATGTACTGCGGGGACGGCTTAGTCAACGTTATCAGCCCTTTCCCTGTATCATTTATTCATTTCCTGCTCCCACTGATACACCCACGCCCACACCATTAGATTGAGCCGTCCCCACATCACACAATATACCACCAGGTGAGTTTTTAGGGGGGCGTTGTGCACGGATCATCCCGTATACAGTATTCAGAATTAATTCAGTATAGCATAACGTTGGTCCTATATTACTTGCAGCAAGGTGTAGCATATCAAGGTTACGTTACTTCAGTCCACAACATTTAAAAACAGATGACACCTTACACGTCTGATGGTAATACCTCTGATGGTGTTCCATGAGCCAAGTATCTTGAACTGCCTTCTTCAGAATACGGTGACTACTGGACGCAGAGACGAAGATATCTACAGACAGACCTGCAGATAGATAGACAGGGATAGTTAGGTAGGTAGGTAGGGAGAGAGAGAGAGAGAGAGAGAGAGAGTTAAAATAATTCCACACATGTAATAAATAAATGGACACACGTATATCCATTATGACGAAAGTGTAGTTTTAAATTCAGTCACTATACAACAAAAGGCGAGGTAACAGAAAAACCTTTAGAAAATGCACAGCAGCCACAGCACATCCCGTACATGTCAAACGTGATATGAGGAAAATGAGGTCCCTGGCCACCCCTCACCTCCACCTCACTCCCCTCCCCTTCAACCATGTACAGTCCCTTGCCGATCACATCTCTAAGCGTCGTATTCCAGGCTACCTGCAGTACCTCACCTCCACCTCACTCCTTTCCCCTTTAACCATGTACAGTCCCTTGTCTATCATTGCATCTCCAGGCGTCGTATGTTAGGTTACTGGCCACACCTCACCTGCTTCTCACTCCTTTCCCCTTTAACCATCTGCCATCGCCTGCTCATCACAGAACTCTCATGCGTCGTGCTATATTGAGGGAAAGAAGGTTTGTCTGTCCAGTATATTTCATCTTTATTTTTAGAAAACTGTGACGAGATGAAGTGATCTCAAATCGTTTAGTAAAAGTTACGATCTTCAGTTCAATGGCATATTCTTTGTTATATTGTTGCTACCCTTAAACGCCTTTCTTCATTGTAATAGATGTTATACGGTAACAAGTTTGTTTATATACAGCATCCATTGACTCCTTCACTACAAGCAGAATTCTCAAAAGGTAAATCTCATCATCAGCTCGTAGGAAGAGGAAGATTTACAGTTTTGTCTCTGTTCTTTGTTTGGTCAATGGAAGTTTGCTTGTTTTCCTTTAAGCCGTAAAAAAATTCCTTTTATCCTTTCAGTGTGATGACGCTATTGATTCCATTCATGTTACCATCGAAATGTTTTGCCCTACTTGGAGTGATCAGAGAGAGAGAGAGAGAGAGAAAGAGATCCCTGCCTGCCACCGTGTTTTTGACAAACCAACGGAAGCAGAACTTGAACGATATTATTGTCATCGTTCAGTAACGTATTACCGGTAGTTATCTGTTAACCGTTTGTGGAGTTACAAGAAGAAACGGACAAATGGACGAGTATGTAAAAAAACTGGAGCCGGGGTAGGTGAACAGATTCAGTTAAGCCGTGCATGTGGAGGATGTCTTGAGACATAAAACATAGATACTGTATAATGAAACACTGACAGTCACTACAAGGACGGGAAATTAATAGGAGAATGAAGGAAACAAGTCAGGGAATGAAGTTGTTGGATAGGGGAACAAGTCAGGGAAATAGATTGTTGGATAAACTTAAGTAGTGCATTTTAAAACAGTTTTCTGGTAAGTAACTACGGTATTTCGGATAGTGTTACACTTTTACTATGATTAAGAGGGATTTAGGTCACCAAGATGTTAAATCCATCATAACATTTTAACAGAGGATAAAGAGTCTTGCATTTTAATCCAGCCTAGGACGAACGATTTTCTGCAGCTCGTATAGACACCACAGACAGTTACGAAAGCTAATTTGAAATCGGGAGGAGAGGGTGGAGAAGAGTAGTGTATCAGATGCTTGACGACGTATTTGCTGTAATCACCCCGATGACTTCTTGGATATTCTTTTAATTTAGGAAGGTTTTACACACAAATTCCTCTTGTTTATCAGTATGAACTTACCAATTCCGACGATACATTCTACCATATAAAATCTATCAAAATGCGAGATTCTTTATTTTCGGTCGAAACGTAGTTTATGATGGTTTTAACATTTTGGTGTCCTAGATCTCTCTTGGGAATAGTATATAAATGTTTAACACCAACCGAAGAAGTGAAGTCCATGCAAAACTTTTTACGCACTATTCAGTTTCATTCATCAACTTTATTCTTTGACTTTCAACCAGCAAGTAGTTTTATTCATCCAATGGGAGAATTCTCGTAGCAACGGGGGTTAAGAGAGTTTGTATCTAATACTCCAGCTACCAGACGCCCCTAATAATTGGAGTAAAATACCCAGGTGGATTCATTAATAACATGTCAAAAATGTTATCTGGCAAAAGGATTAATAGTATGATGATTCCATACATTATCTATTGGTCAGTTATCCATAGTATTCATCGTTTTCTCACGTCCATCATCTTATAGCCATCTCATTGGCGACGTCTCATTCTCAACAACAAATGAAGTTCTTTTCATCCAGCTCTCACATCCTGCACCGTTAGTTTGATTGCCTTTTCATCAACTCTCTCCTTCATCACACTCTCGCTAAGCCCTCATCTCAATCACTATTTCCTCATTACTCAGTAATTATACTGTTGTCGCCTCCTGATCACCCTCTTGTCTCCTCGTCCCTCCAATAATCTTTCTGGCAACACAGTATAAGCACCCTCCCCGTCCTCTCGTTTCCGCTATACTCTGTTTACTTTAACTAGGCGCAATTGACGTCTGTTCATCTTGAATGTTGGGCTGTAACAAGACAGGAATATGCTACTAGTAAGGAAGAACTTTAAGGAAAAGATGTTTAACGGCAGTATTGTCTTATTCTGCCACTGAACTACGCGATATAAGCTGCAAAAGGGCGAAACTTTTTGCCTACTTCAGATGAATGTACTATAAATGTACGGTACTTCACGATAGAGGGGTATTTACGTTTCCAGTGTAGTCAGTCATTGTTCACCCAGCCTTATGTATTGTTTTGTATGATAATGAAGTTGTAGAGGATGATGACTGTAACAGGTCAAGCACCTTCCATTTTGAAAGAAAATGAAAGTAAATAAAAGCAAGGACCACTTGAGAGTGCAATACCCGTGCCCTACAGTTGGTTTAAGGACCAAACATTTGGCTTTGCACTTTCACTTAACCTTCGACTGATTGTTCTCAGACTTGAATGACTTCATTCTTGCATGACCCTTAACATTTCCATCATGTTTGATCCAAATCAAATGAAAGCCGTCTGACTTGACCTTATCCTGTGACCTTTACCTTTTACCTGTACTTGAAAAAATCCAGTATCTTCATCCTTGGCCTGCACTTAGAATATCGAAGATGGTTCCGATAAGAAAAAAAAAAACAATGTGTGTATTAGGCTAAAGGGTTGCACATCTGATCCTGCCTTACAACCTTCACCTTTGACTGATAGTTTTCAAAATCAAATCCCCACATCCATTCCTAACCCTGAATCCTTCCAGTGAGCTTGGTATAAATTGGATAAAATTATTTAAATTATTCTTTAACCATGGCTTTTTGCTAACTGTCCTCGGAAACATTTGGTCAACTCTTTGGCCGATCCTCAATCCTTCCATCAGAATTTTGTTCCAAATCATATCCAAGATGTCTTAGTTTTTTGTTCACACAGAGAATCACCGGTTAAACTTTGGCCTTGCCCTGTGACCATGACAATACTCTGACTGTTGTCGAAATTAAATCCCTTCGTCCTTGCCTAACCCTCAACTACTCCACCAGGTTTGGCCTTTATTTCACGACCTTGCCATTTAACCTTGATATAGGACTTAAAGATGTAACTTCGACCTTTGTTTGGTTTTCAAAAAATTCGACTCCCTTCGTTCTAGCCTAACCCGCAACCCTTCCACTATGTTTGAACTAAACTGGATGAAAACTGTTCATCTTGCTCTATAACTTTGACCTTTGACCTACTGTTCTCAAAAGTATTGCACATTCCCTTTAGCTGACATTCATTATTTCCGCCAAGTTTAGCTACAAGCGTATCAATATAGTTTGTTATAATGTTCACACACAGATGGACAGAAAGACAGACAGCAGATACTCTAGGAAAATCATTACATCTAACGTGCTTTAAAAATGCTCGTGTGTGTTTTAATAAGTAGCCTGTATTTGTTTGACCTTCTCAGTTTTAATAATAATTCGATTTAAGTGTAATATAAACCTTTACAGTTAGAACATCTTTTATTTTCCTTTATACATCCCAGTAGACAGATTGCAGCAATATTTCATTATTTTGTAATCTTTCAATATTTCTGGATCCCACCTCCCAGCTGTTGGGTAAGAAAAAATGCTAGGATGATGATAATCAGGTTGAAGTCATTCTTAACGTGTCCTGAAGGGCCACTGATCCGTACGGCTTTGTTCTAATCTACTTGAAATATACAGGTAATGACTGAAATGTATATGATGAAACCTACATGATCCTTTTTACTGTAGTCTAAGGTTTGGGAAGACTGTCTGTGTACTGAGTACTTTATCTTATGGACGGAGGGGTAAGAGGGTAATTTTGAGAACACTTGGCCAAGATAATGACACGTTAGATGGCCAGCCTCCCGGAATAGGTCGTTAAAGAGGGACTGTTGTGGTGGAGCAGTCTGGGTCAGGCCCAGTAGCCTACATGAAACCAGGATGTGGGTGTTTTAGGAAGGTAGGGAAGACAAGAAAGGAAGGAAGGAGGAAACGTAGGAAATGTGAAATTCTTCACTGAAGAGTAGTGATTGGTGAGAAAACTGTATAAACAGTGTATGAGAGGAGGAAGGTTTGGAGAAAATGATAGGCTGAAAACACTGTGGAAAGCAAAGTGGTCAAAGAGACGAGCGGTGTTTTTTTTTTTTTTTTTTTTTTCACAGAAGAAGGAACTAAAGGCCAGGGGCCCCCAAACCGTTCCTTCAAAGAAAAAAAAACAATACAAAAGAGAGCCAAATTCAAGATCTTCTCATTTCGAGATGCCTGGACACACTGCGTTTGAACGACTGGAGATCATAGGAAGTAGGAAATACAGACAGAGGGAGACAGTTCCAGAGTTGACCTGTTGCATAAATGAAGGACTGGGAGTATCGGTTAACTCTTGCATTAGAGAGCTGGACAGAAAAGGGATGAGAGTTTGTTGCTAGACGGGTGCTACGCGCCAGTCATAGAGGCGGAGGGATGCAAGCAGACAGTTCAGAGGAGCAGCGACCATTGAAGTAGCTATAGAAAAGAGATAAAGATGCAAGAGTGCGGCAAAGAGACAGAAGTTGAAGGGAGTCAGTAAGAGGAGGAGAGTTGATGAGATGAAAGGCCTTTGACTCCACGTTTTTGAGAAGAGCTGTGTGTGGAGAGCCTCCCTACTCATGAGAGTTGTACTCTTAACAGGGGCGAATAAAACCCGTGTATATAGTCAACAACTGTGCAGGAATAAAGAAGGTACGGAGTCGGCTTAGCACACCTAATCTCTTGTAAGCAGAATTTACAAGAGATGCAATATGATCTTTCCAAGATAAGTCCCGAGTAAATGAAACCCTAAGCATGTTCAAGGATGATGCAGGTTTGAGCTGGATATTATTAAACATTAGTGGGTACTCCTGTGGAAAATTGTGTCGGGTTGATAGGTGTAAAAACTGAGTTTTTGATGCATTAAAAACAAGATTATTTTTACCCCAGTCAGAGATACGAGTCAAGTCAGACATTAGCTTTGCCATAGCCTCATACCTTGTTTGTTGAAGAAAATGCTGAGATGGACGTTGCGGGAACCGGATGGAAAGGTGAAGAGTGGAATCATCAGCATACGAGTGGATAGGGTTAGATGTACAGCTTAGAAGGTCACTGAAGAATAAAAGGAAGAGAGTTGGTGATAGGACAGAGCCCTGAGGAACACCTCTGTTGATACATCTAGGAGAAGAACGATGGCCGTCTACAACAGCGGCTATAGAACAATCTGAAAGGAAGCTATAGATGAAGGCACAGATAGAAGGATGGAAACATCAAGAGGGCAGTTTGGAAATTAAAGATTTATGCCAGACTCGATCGAAAGCGTTTGAGATGTCAAGTGCGATGGCAAAGCTATAACCAAAGTCCCTAAAGGAGGATGACCAGGAGTCTGAAATGTAGGTGAGACGATCGTCAGTGGAGCGTCCCTGACGGAACCCATACTGACGATCAGAAAGAAGGTTGTGATAGGAAAGATGCTTTAAAATTTTTCTGTTAAGAATTGACTCGAAAACTTTTGAGACAGAATCTTAAAGCAATTGGACGATAGTTAGAGGGTTGGGAATGGTCACCCTTCTTTGCGACTGGCTGAATGAAAGTAAACTTCCAGCAAGAAGGAAAGGTACAAGTTGATAGACAAAGGCGAAATAGTATGGGCAGGGTGTAAGCACTGAAACACAGTTCTTGAGGACAACAGGAGGGACTCCATCTGGCCCATATGCCATTTTAGTATTAAGGCCAATGATAGCAGAAAATACATCAGCTGAAGAAATTTTAATGTCAGCCATGGGGAAGTCAGAGGGGGGAAGTGATGGAGGAACAGCACCGGAATCTTCTAAGGTGGAATTGGAGGAGAAAGTCTGAGCGAAGAGATCTTCTTTACCAGTAGAAGAAATAGCTACAGAGCAATCAGAATAGAAAAGAGGGAAGAAGGATGATGAGGTAAAGTTGTTAGAAAGGTTTTTGGCAAGGTGCCAGAAGGAGCAGGAAGAATTCGAGTTGGAGAGTTGAGATCATTTAGTACGGATGAAATTATTTTTAGCAGAGCGAAGAACAGACTTAGCACGATTCCGGGCAGAAACATAAGCAAGATGTGTTTCAGGGGTGGGTTGGTTCTGGTGCGCTGTAGATGAGTAAGGACAATATATGGATATCCTTCTGCCTAGGCTGCCCTCACATGATTGTGTCGAATGGAAATACAGATAAGCTGACATTAATATTATACAGTGGAGTGCCTCCCCATTTTTTTTTTTTTTTTTTTTTTTTGATGATGACAGCATAGTACATGACTGGTGTTGTACGCATTACAGGCAGTAACTGTGATTGCTTGCTCTGGACGCACCGACCATTTGGCACCTGAACAAGGTATTCCCAGAAGTTTTGTATCGAGTTTCATAAAAGAAGATGGGCGAGGTAATTTTTCGAGGGTTGCTTCACAAAACATCCTTTTTGTGATAATGACTATCAATATCTGGACAACGTGTTACAAAAATTCTGTGATGATAAAGATTTTACTGCAATTTGAAGCATAGGACCATTTCCTTGAAGGGAAAATATTGGCCAGAATTTAATCATGGCCCAAGATGACGAGATTACAGTGTGGAAGAGCTGTCTGTCGGGAACGTGATGCCTGGGAAAGTCGAAGTGTTGCCATGGCCATGTTTATTGTTTCCGTATCAGATTCTGTATAAGTCATCGGTAGAAGCGACAAGATGCAAAATATGCAAGGGGGTACAACCATCTCACAATTTAAATTTCTGTCATTCTTGATGTCCTAACCCTGGACTTGGGGCAGGCGCATCATGAGACGAGTACACTAAACACTAATCCATATGCATGGCTTTTGGTTTGCTGTCTGTTTCTCTCCATATAGCTTTTATTGCAGGATGCTAAAACAGCTCATCAAAAGCTCATAATATTATCTTATTCCATCTGCGCCCTCCTCCTCCCTACCCCACGCCACCCTCTGCTCGTGTCTCTCCTCTGCCGCCGCTGTGATGGTCAAGTTGATTCCTCAGTCACATGCTGGCCATGTAAAGACGACGTTATGATTCCCTGAGGCTGCTGCGAGTGTTAGTAAAGCACGCTGGCTGTCATTCCATTCTGTCAAAGATCTGTGGGCAACTGAACGCATGATATGTGCAATAGATGAATGCGAAAACTGGATTGCCGATTCAGTAGAGAGGTGACTTGCAGTCCTAATAGACCCAGTTTCGAATCCTGGCTGGGGCAAGAATCAGTTTTAAGGATATGAATTTCATTAAAGCAAACCTTACTGATCTACCGGAAGACCAGCCGACATGTAATAATACTGCCGCAAATACCAGTACACCAGTGTTGCATGAGACCGACCTAGCATGTATTCAATATGGACGGTGGTTGTTTGCGCGAAAGTGGTGGCATGTGGAGGTGTGCAGCATGCAGGATTGCTGGATCTCAGGGAAAGGGCTGTGAAGTCTATGCCCAGAGTCGGACACATAAAAAAATTTCCTCCATAGTTAATACTATTTTTTCGGATCAAATATTAATCGTCTATACTGCTTCAGTTACGAAGTCTGCTGTGTTGTATAGCATCATGTGAATAATATGAGTTACGTGCGGTAATATTTAGCGCTATCCTTTTTTGACTGCGGAAATACTGTGTGTGACGTTCGTCAGCATTAAAAAAAAAAAAAAGCGTAATCATACTCATGGATTTCTTTGGATATGAAAATTAGCTACTTCTGCACACACAAATGAATCTAAAGCAAAAACACCCTGTATGTCACATTTTATACACCTTCAGTACTAGTAAATACAGAGGATAAACTTTGCACTCCTGATCACAGGGTGGCCCTTATATCACAATGAATCCTCCATGTTTCAGAATGTGTGGTAAGAGGGATAATGCATTTTTGGCTGACTCTACACGGCTGCAATAAATTAAAAATAAGACAGGCAGAAAGAGAACAAGCACTGCATAACAAGGAAGTTAATTAAGAAAACAGCAACGGCCAAAACTGGGTAGCTGAAAACGCCGTCAATTTTCATTAAGTTTAATTTCCATTATGGATTAAAAGTAGGATAGTAGTGGATGAGTTATACGCTTTTTACTCTAATCTGGTTTATTATTGCCAACTCTAAACCATGATTGGTTAGCAGAAACAATGGACTAAGACCAGAACAATAGGTAGTCACGAAGAACTGTTATGAAAGGATGTAGAGATATATTTTTTTTGTGCGAGTGAGCTAGGTGAAGGAAACTACAAAAGGCCGATAATCTGGAGGAACTTAATGTACCGGTAAATGGACTGTAATTTACTCTCTCTCTCTCTAAAGAAACTACAAAAGGCCGATAATCTGGAGGAACTTAGTGTAAATGGACTGCAATTTACTCTCTCTCTCTCTCTCTCTCTCTCTCTCTCTCTCTCTCTCTCTCTCTCACCTTTGTGTAAAAGGACTTACCGTATTTACCATCTCTCTCTCTCTCTCTCTCAACTTTGTGTAGAAGGACTTATTAACAATCTCTCTCTCTCTCTCTCTCTCTCTCTCTCTCTCTCTCTCTCTCTCTCTCTCTCTCTCTCTCTTTGGGAATGAACAAATCGGCGAGATAATTATAATCCCTTTAACTGTGCTCTTTCAACTAATATTATTTTTTCTACGTAACTCCAGATAAATTTAATCTGCCTAACGTCAGACCCCTCACGTCAGACGCCTCACGTCAATGGAGCCCAACTCTGTCGTATTAACCCGTTCACTGTCATCGTCGAACTTTGGTCCTTCATCTGGCTCATGTTACACACTTTTATTTCTTTGAGGGAAATTTATTTCCAACCAATGGATAAAGCGCAAGAGTCCGTAGGTGGCCTGGAATATGCAGTGATTCCATTTGTTTACCGCCTGTTTAGCTTCCACCTTTTTTTTTTTTTCCTGTTGGTTTAACTTTCACTACACTACAGTTTCTGAAACTGACTCATGAGCTGATTTTAGTGGTGCAATAGTCTACATACACTTGTGTACACTGTAGTCCACGCTGCGGGAAGAGGTGTTTCATACCCTTGTGGTATATGGTACAGGTAATAGTCTCTGGTCGACTCATACTTGTGAGAGGGACTAACATGGCTGCACTTATGTCACTGCTCTGGTACTTATATATATATATATATATATATATATATAGAAATATATATATATATATATATATATATATTGTTACGGAACAGAGAAAGATAATGTACACTTTAAGTGAGAATACTAAAAATCACTACGGTCCCGTAAAGTTCCAGGTTCAAAACAAAAGAGTTAGGTAAAATTACAAGTTAAAGTTTAATGCTCAAACCAACAACAAAACATTCAGGACTCATAAGGACAATGTAATGGCAAAAAACAGGTTAAATATATGGTTAACTGCAATAGCCTCTATTAACACGAAATTAGCAAGAGTAAATTTATCTAAGTCAGCCCTGATAAAATGAAAATACCAGACAATACTCAGTGAATGCAAGATATATTATTACAGATACAAAATATTATTAACAATGACTGACATTCAAATTTTTCATTAGTCAAAAAACCTTACTAGGCCCAAGAATTAACTCCCTACGCTACACAGCACAAGAAAAAAAAATACAATAACAGTTATACTCAAATTACACAGCTGCTAGATGGTTGGAGACTTCCTGAGCACTCACAATAATAACTGTACAGGGGAGGACAGAGATGTGAACAAAATGAAGAGTAGATCTAAGTGGCAATAATGCAGAGACTGAGCTCATTATATAGGGGTCGGCAGAGCTTGATACAACTTGTAAGAAGGACGCGCAAATGAAGCCAGAGGGGACAAAGAGTTGACACTCCTGCTCTGAACAACAGAAAGAACGACTTACTCTATTATGAGGGAGGAGGGGGGGAGTGAGGTAGAACACGCTCGTGATCAAACATGCAGCATACTGTACGTTAGAATTACACAAAGGATGATGAAATCATAGGCTATGTAACACCTCCCCACAAAGAAAAAGAAATTTACAAAGGAAATTTCTTATTACTCTAAAACAATCTGTCTAAAGTCTAGATAAGCAATCTGCAATAACATTTTCTTTCCCCTTGACATGTTGTATGTCTAATGAATACTCCTGAAGAAGTAGACTCCATCTTGTCAATCTCTGATTTTTATCTTTAAACTTACTAAGGAATTTCTGTGGGTTATGATCGGTATAAATTACTATGGGGTCAAAACCAGAACACAAATAAAATGAAAAATGCTGTAAACCCAAAATCAAGGCCAAAAGCTCTTTCTCAATAGTTGAGTAGTTATTTTGAGGTGGAGTGTTCAATACCCTGATCATCCTCTTGCAGCAAAACAGCCCCAGCTCCTGTATCACTTGCGTCAACAGCCATCTTAAAAGGCTTAGCAAAATTTGGAGTAGCGAGCACTGGCTGACTTAATAGGATAGCTTTAAGTCTGCTGAAAGAGAATTCACAGTTATCGGTCCAGACAAATTTAACTCCCTTTTTCAGTAGGTCTGTAAGTGGTGATACAAGAATTGAGAAGTTAAGAACAAATCTCCTGTAATAACCTACCATTCCCAAAAATCTTTGTAGCTCTTTCCTACTTATAGGTCTGGGAAGATCACTTATAACCTGAACCTTAGCTGCTGGTGGTGCAACATGTCCATCACCAATTACGTACCAAAGGTACTGAACTTTAGCTTGACCAAACTCACACTTTGATAAATTAGCTACAAGATTAGCCTGAACCAAACGCTCAAGAAATTTACTGACATGGCTTAGGTGATCTTTCCAGTTGTCACTGAAGATTAATACATCATCAATATAAACAACACACTCTGCCAAACCCTCTGTTACAACATTCATGAGCTTCTGAAATGTGGCTGGTGCATTCTTCATACCATATGGCATTACAGAACATGCAAAAGTCTTTCCTAGTGTTACAAAACATGAGATCTCCTTAGCACGTTCAGTCATAGGTACTTGCCAGTATCCCTTTAACAAATCAAACTTACTTATGTACCTAGCCTTTCCGACCTTGTCTATGCAATCTTCCACGCGAAGGAGAGGGTAAGTGTCTGTTTTGGTTATCTGATTAACACGTATGTAGTCGATGCAAAGCCGCTGTGACCCCCCTGGCTTAGGGACCAGAGTGACAAGAGAACTCCACTCGCTCTGACAGGGCTCAATCATCTTGTGGTCCAACAGGTAGCCAAGCTCCTTCTGGATGAGAGGAACTTTCACTGGGTTCACACGGTAAGGAGGCAGTTTAATTGGCTTTGCGTCTCCAACATCGACATCATGCATCAACACAGTGGTTCTTCCTGGAGAGGCACGGAACACTTGCGGGTACTCCTGCTGTAATGCCGAAAACTCCTGCCTTTCCTCGGGAGGTAGATGAGAAAGCTTAGTCTGGAGATCATTCATGATATCAGGATTCTTCCCCAAACTATCACTCAGGCTCATACTGCATGGGAGAGCTTCACTTGCAGACTCGGGTGGAACAGCTACAGTGCAGACTGGATTATTTTCGTCCCGCCTGTGATATAACTTTAGCATGTTGATGTGACATAGTTGCTTGTTCTTTCTACGATCTGGTGTGGCGATGACATAGTTGACATCACTGAGTTTCTTCTCCACGAAATAAGGACCACTAAACTTGGCTTGAAGAGGTTGCCCATGAACCGGTAGCAGAATCAAAACCTGATCTCCTGGCTGAAAGTGGCGTAACCTGGACTTCTTATCATACCAAGTCTTCATCTTCTCCTGAGCAGCTCTTAAATTCTCTCTCACCAACTGTAAAGCAGTGGACAACCGTTCTTTGAACTTCATCACATACTCCAGCAGGTTGACGTCATCTTCCTCCGACAGCCAGCATTCCTTGAGTAGCTTAAGGGGTCCTCTTACTTCATGGCCAAACAGTAGTTCAAAAGGTGAGAAGCCCAGTGATTCATTTGGAGATTCTCTTACGGCAAATACAACGAATGGAAGACCTTTATCCCAGTCTTTCTGATGTTCCAAACAGTATTTCTTGAGCATCGATTTGAGTGTTTGATGATATCTCTCCAACGCTCCTTGGGTCTGGGGATGGTAAGCTTAAGACGTGATCTGGGTGATGCCCAACTCTTTCAGAGACTGCTTGAAAACATCTGACATGAAATTACTTCCCCGGTCTGACTGTACCTCCTTGGGCAGACCAAACTTTGTGAAGAATCCTAGCATTTCCTTAACAACGTTCTTTGCTGAGATATTTCTAAGTGGAATGGCTTCAGGATAACGAGTAGCCGTATCAATCAGGGTCAACACATAAGAAAATCCTGAAGAAGTCTTAGGAAGAGGGCCCACAATATCCACCAACACACGGGTGAATGGCGCCTCAAAAGGAGGAATGGGAACTAGAGGTGCAACCTTTTCGGTCTGATTACACTTCCCCACAACTTGACAGGTGTGACAAGACTTACAATACCAGGAAACATCCCTGAAGATACCTGGCCAGTAGAAGTGTTTCAAAATGCGTGCCACAGTCTTCCTCACTCCAAGGTATCCTGCCAAACTGGAATCATGAGCCACTCTAATGATATCCTGCCTACAAACACGAGGGATGACAACTTGATGTACAACCTCCCATTCACAGTCGGTTGATGCTGTTGGGGGTCTCCACTTCCTCATAAGTACTCCTGACTTTATATAATAACAAGTAGAAGCACCAGCTGACTCTTCCTCACTGCAAGCAGAGTTAGCTAGACCTTTCAACTCAGGGTCAGCAACCTGCAACTCAACCAACTCTTGACGAGAGGAATTATCAACACTACGGGGTACTGCCTCATCTGGTGAGTGGTCCAAATTAGCAAGAAAAGTGTCAGCTAGGATAACATCATCATCATCATTATCCTCTAAGTCACCAGTAACTTTAGACTTAGCCCTAGTGACAGCACATGCAGGGAACACATCAGGGACATCACAATCCTGGGTCGCAGACATTGGCTCACTAGACAACTGAGGAGCTGGACACACTTGACTTCCACCAATATCATTTCCAAGTAAGAAAGTTACACCTGACATTGGGAGTGTCTCAACCAACCCAACCATAACGGAACCATTAACAAAACCAGACTCTAAATTCACTCTGCACAGAGGGACAGAGAAGTAATTATTCCCTACACCTTGTAAGATTACAGTTTCATCAGAGGAATTAACATTAGAGCCTAGAACACTGGTCAGCATATGGGATTGGCAAGCACCTGTATCACGATATATTTTAACTGATTTCCTGTCATTACTGTCCAGAGGACTGACAAAACCATCAGACAGGAAATTAGCACATGAACTCTTGAGAGTGTCACCCACGTTACTGCTCAAAAGAGGAGCTTCATCATGAGGATTTAATTTATCCCTCAGAGCAGGTTCAGTTAACTCAGTTAAAGAATTCTGGGAACTCTCAAGGGTGGACACTAGACCAATTGACTGAATATTTAAAGACTCCTTTTTGTTCACATCACGCTGTCTCCTGAAACATTTCTCCGTAGTATGACCAAGCTTACTACAATAAGTACATTTACTTTTCTGAAATCTAGAGGTGAAGCTGGTATTTACTTCCTGTGAAACATCATCTTTATTCTCTTTCCTGTTACCTGTAGTCTGAGTAGAGGCAACGTACTTACTCTCAGCTTTCCCTTTTTCTTTAGATTATCTCTTGTGAGTGAGAACATATTCATCAGCTAAAACTGCAGCATCAGACAAATTATCTATTCTTCTCTCATCAAGATATAGGCTTACATCTTTACTAATACACCTTTTGAAGTCCTCCAGCAAAATCATCTGCTTAAATTTACCAAAATCAGAATCCACATTCTTAGAATTTAACCACTGCTCTAACAGATCTTCTTTGATTTTTGCATATTCAACATGGGATTGCCTATCTTGCTTATAAGTTGTCCTAAATTTTACTCTATAGGCTTCAGGAACAAGCTCATAGGCCTTAAGAATCAAGCTCTTAACTACATCATAATTATCAGATTGATCCTGAGGCAAAGATGCATAAGTTACTTGAGCTTTACCGGTGAGAACAGTTTGAAGGAGTACTGGCCAATATTCTTTGGGCCAATTAAAACCTGTAGCTACCCTCTCAAACAACTGAAAATACTTAGTTAAATCAGATTCATTGAAAGGAGGGACAAGTTTAACATTTTTAGCCACATCAAAATCATCAGAGCTAGATGATCCAGTTCCACCTTGTTTCATACGATACTCATGGTCTGCCTGAATCCTAGCAAGTTCAACTTGTGCCTTAAACTCAGCCTCCTTAGCACGAGCCTGAAACTCAGCCTCCTTAGCATTTGCCTGAAATTCAGCCTCCTTAGCACGAGCCTCCTGCAGGGCTAGCTGTAACTTAGCTAATTCAATCTACGTTTGCTGATTTGGAGGAGTTACATTAAACAAGCTTTCACTAATCATGTCAACAATTTGATCTTTAGAATGATGAGAGCGAACAGCAATTCCCAATTGTTGAGCAACAAGCTTAAGTTCATTCTTTGTTCTGTTTTCTACATCACACACTGCACATTTGACAAAAAAATCTTTGGCTTCATCAAGCGTAGTAATAGTAGACATCATGAATAAATCACAGTCACAAAATATGAAGCAATATCCTTATGATAATATCCTGAATATCCTGATAAGAGGTCGCCAAATTTATGTTACGGAACAGAGAAAGATAATGTACACTTTAAGTGAGAATACTAAAAATTACTACGGTCCCGTAAAGTTCCAGGTTCAAAACAAAAGAGTTAGGTAAAATTACAAGTTAAAGTTTAATGCTCAAACCAACAACAAAACATTCAGGACTCATAAGGACAATGTAATGGCAAAAAACAGGTCAAATATATGGTTAACTGCAATAGCCTCTATTAACACGAAATTAGCAAGAATAAATTTATCTAAGTCAGCCCTGATAAAATGAAAATACCAGACAATACTCAGTGAATGCAAGATATATTATTACAGATACAAAATATTATTAACAATGACTGACATTCAAACTTTACATTAATCACAAAAACCTTACTAGGCCCAAGAATTAACTCCCTACGCTACACAGCACGAGAAAAAAAAATGCAACAACAGTTATACTCAAATTACACAGCTGCTAGATGGTTGGAGACTTCCTGAGCACTCACAATAATAACTGTACAGGGGAGGACAGAGATGTGAACAAAATGAAGAGTAGATCTAAGTGGCAATAATACAGAGACTGAGCTCATTATATAGGGGCCGGCAGAGCTTGATACAACTTTGTAAGAAGGACGCACAAATTAAGCCAGAGGGGACAAAGAGTTGACACTCCTGCTCTGAACAACAGAAAAAACGACTTACTCTAGTATGAGGGAGAAGGGGGGGAGTGAGGTAGAACACGCTCGTGATCAAACATGCAGCATACTGTAGGTTAGAATTACACAAAGGATGATGAAATCATAGGCTATATATATATATATATATATATATATATATATATATATATATATATATATATATATATATAGATAGATAGATAGATAGATATAGATATAGATATATATATATGTATGTATAGATAGATAGATATAGATATATATGTATATATGTACGTAAAGATAGATAGATAGGTAGATAGATATAGCTATATATATATATATATATATATATATATATATATATATATATATATATATATATATATATATATATATATATATATTAGAGTGAGAAGTGCAAAAAAATAGAAAGGCCTGCTTGAAACAGGGACAAACTATTAAACCCTTGCACTAAGACGGGTCTCCTTTAACCTGAGCAGTGTCTGGTTGTAGCAGGGTAAAACAATAGAGATAATAGTAATGAAGGGTTGTTTCGTGTTAGCCTACTGTCAGCTTCAATGAATCAAGATCAGTTACTTTGATCACTGACATGGTGTGAGACAGGCAGGTGATATGATACGATCCAACCCACAGGCTACCATTAGCCTTCTGTCCACCCGGCAATGCTACCCCGAGACACTGCTGTTTACTCGCACCGCCATGGCGCGTCCTCTCTTTCACTCTGTCCTTAACATTGGTGGCATTCTCTTTCATTCTATTCAGCGTGTTGCTCCCAGATGTTCTTTTGCCTTCGATTTCCTCCCTTCCTGGTGCCTGTCTCACTTGCTTTATTTCTTCTCAGATGCCATTCGTACTTCAAATTCTCATCGTACATTTTCCCTTTACTTCTCACCATGATCGTGTCACTCACTTAATTTGATCTCTCTCTCTCTCTCTCTCTCTCTCTCTCTCTCTCTCTCTCTCTCTCTCTCTCTCTCGTCGAAACTATCCTTGAACGAAAGCTGAACGTGCCGAAGTCGATGAACCAAGAAAATGGAGTTTGGAGAATGGATGTTTATAAATATTTGGCAGCTTTGGAATTCTTCCACGGATCATCAGCCTCAAAAAATACCAGTAAAACGCCTTTCTCGGCGAGGTACGATCGAGACCATTTAAATGAGAAAGCATTGGAATGTCGCCTTACACCCCGAGGATGCCTGGAGTATAATGATGGCTATCTACCTACCAAGTTTCATGCCTGCTGTTCTCTTTTGAAGATTTTCGACATGCTGCACTTGGCGCGTATCACGTGCACCGTCTGGGTGTGAAGAAACCTGTCAAAAACAAATCTTAAAGATTTAGTCTATCATATGGTGCAAACCACGCAGTGATCGGCCCTGTGGTTGCTGAGATATAAGCTTCTAAAAAGGGTTAGTCTGGCCGGGTTGGGCCTGGCCGGGCTGGGCCGCTCATATGTGAGAAAATGTCGCTACTTGACAAGGGACTCGCCAGGGCTTCGCCCTCGATCGTAGGCAAATAAGGTGTTCCATGGATGCACTCAGAAGGCGTCATGTGTCCAGTATTAATTATCTTATCGTCCATTTTCTCCGTTTTGATTTTGTTGCTTTGTGGAGCTCCTATTCTTGACAACATCAGATAATACTGTGCAGCTTAGGGGAGGCCTCTGGGACAGAAGTATAAAACAATTTCCCTGGACCATTTCACTGAGGTGACTTTTTTCTTTTTAAGTTTCCCACAAGCAAACAATTTTATTTACCCAAGGGAAAAACTCTTGTAATGTAGGGTTTAAACGTTAACTCTGTGTGTGTGTGTGTGTGTGTGTGTGTGTGTGTGTGTGTGTGTGTGTGTGTGTGTGTGTGTGTGTGTGTGTGTGTGTGTGTGTGTGTGTGTGTGTGTGTGTGTGTGTGTGTGTGTGTGTGTGTGTGTGTGTGTGTGTGTGTGTGTGTGTTTGTGTGTGTGTGTGTGTGTGTGTGTGTGTGTGTGTGTGTGTGTGTGTGTGTGTGTGTGTGTGTGTGTGTGTGTGTGTGTGTGTGTGTGTGTGTGTGTGTGTGTGTGTGTGTGTGTGTTCCTCCTCACTATTCCCAACACTCCACCGCAACCTTGAATAATGCAGAAGGGAGGAAATTGTAAAGCCGGGTTTGGTTTCGTATGGGCGTTGTGGGGCAGATTTGTGGCCTAGATTAGACGGAGAGGGAGAGTTAACTGTGAGGCAGGGAGAGGGTGAGGGAGGCTGGGAGAGGGTGAGAGGGGCTGGGAGAGAGCGAAGGAGGCTTGTAGAGGGTGAGGGAGGATTGGAGAGGGTGAGGGAGGCTTGGAGATGGTGAGAGAAGCTTGGAGAGGGTAAGCGAAGCTTGGAGAGGGTGAGGGAGGCTTGGAGAGGGTGTGGAAGGCTAGGAGAGGGTGAAGGAGGCTTGAAGGGGGTGTGGGAGGCTTGGAGAGGGTGAGGCAGGCTTGGAGAGGGTGAGGGATGATTGTACAAGTTGATGGAGACTTGCAGAGGGTGATGAAGGTCTGGAGAGGGGAAAGGGTGAGGGAGGTTTGGAGAGGGTGAGAGAGGTTTGAAGAGGGTGAGGGTGGATTAGAAAGGATGAGACAGTCTCAGAGAGGATGAGGAAGGCTTGGACAGGGTGAAACAGGCTGTTAGAGTATAACGGAGGCTGGAATAAAGTGAGAAAGGGTGGGAGAGGGTGAGGGAAGTTGGAGGAGGGTGTGGGGCTGGAGAAGGGATAGGAAGACCGAGAAAGGGAGAGGGAGGTTAGGAGAGGTTGAAGTAGGGTGAGGGAGGTTTGGGGGGTGAGGGAGTCTGGGGTGAATGAAGGAAACGAGAGGAAGGTGAGGGAGACTGGGAGAAGGTGAGGAAACTGGGGAAGGAATGAGGGTAAGTAAGAGCAGGAGGGAAGGAGGGGATGAGAGCAATGTGGGTTGGGAATCTGGTTATCTTATTCTGTATGTTTCATTGAGGATGTCGCAGGTGTTGAGATTAGACATATTTATTGGCATCATAAACCTTAATTTTCCATCTCACAGTCCACTGACGCCTATTTTATTTTATTTATTTTTTTTCACTCATAATTTTAAATGTCACGAGTTTATAGTTCTAAAAAACTGCAGTGTTGAAATCAGCTCCTATAAGCCCTGGGGGACGTAAATACAATTGTGGTGCGCTCCAGGTGACGTAAATGTAGGCTTCTGTGTATCCAAGGAGCTCGCGATACTAATTCATCCCACGGTTCTTATATCAAGACAGTGTTGTCTGGTAATTTGGTCAAGCACTAGGTAGCTACTGTGTGTGTGCTGGCTGTTACACCTTGGTATAATAATGTTCATGGTCTCATGCTGCCTGTCTGACTTGGTGCATCTCAGAGGCTGGCTGCTTTACTCTCTCACATTCAGTATGTGTGCTTTTCCTTTTAGTATTCACATATATCACATAACTGGCTAGAAATAAGCTCAGAATAATGTTTTAAAAGGCAAGCTTAACCACACTGCCTAACTCTCACCACGGCACCTCAAAAGTATGCATAGTTTTACATTTTCTACCCTTAATGGGCATCTTCTTATGTTGTAAACTGATAATTATATGATAATCGTGTAAACTTATGCCCTATCAAAATAAAAAATTGCTTTACATAGTGGACTGTATTGCTATAAGCTCCGTACTATTAGGCTTGATTCACTCCATTTTATATTTAAAGGTAGCCATAGTTAAATACAGTTAGACTTCAGTGTCCCAGTCAGCTCTAAAAATGGGGGAACAACCTATAGTGTATTCGTGTAGAAGTGATATTGTAAAATAATTTCATTCGATACCTATATCCAGCACACACAGGAGTGATTAATATCCAAAAACAAAAAATAAATAAACACTTCAAATACCTAGGAAAATAATTACGAAAAGAGGAGACAAGACAAAGGCAATGAAAACGCAATAACACCGTGAAAAACAGCCAGTGAAAACCAACATTACTGACAACTGCGAACATGCAATTAGACCTAAAGAACAGACTAGTGAGGAGCTTGAAATGGATTGTTGCATTATATGAAGAGGAAACACAGACTGTAAGAAAAGCTGAAAAGAAATACCTAGCATCGAGATGGTGATGTGGAGAGGATGATGTGAATAATGTGAGAACAGTAGTGAAGAGATTTTGTAACAAGTAGGGGAAATAGTTGCCTCATGAAGACTATAAAACAAAGACGGCAAAGTGGATGGGATATATTGTGCCTCGTAAGGAATTAAATATCGTGGTAACTGAAGGATGATTTGAAGACAGAGGACCAAAAAGAAGAAAAGTAAATATGTGCCAAGTAATTTAAGAAACCGAAGTCTGGTCCAAATAGGACAAAAACTGAGTTGACCCTGCTCTCTGACCCTGACCTTTGATCTATTATTCTCCTAACTGCATCTATTAACTTGTGCTTGACCCTTCTACCAAGTCTGGCCCAACCTGAATCAAATCTGTTTGAGCTGTAGGGCCAAACCTTTAACCTTACCTATGTCGTTGGTCTTTGATCGGTTGCTCTTAAAGTTGTATCATTTTTTTTTTTTTTTTTGCCTTACCTTCAACTCATCCACAAAGTTTGATTTAAATCGGGTAAAAACTTTTTGAGTTTGCCGTGCGACATTATCCATTAACTTATGTAAAGAAAAAAACTGTCCGAGTCCACTTTAAACTGTTCCACCAACTTTGCCTAAAACTGTATCAGAACTATATATGTTGTTCACACACACAGGTGGTAGGTGGGAGTGCCAAATCATCCACTTAGTTCATATAATGCTGCCTACTCGTATTTGTTCCTTCATGTCTATCATTCTTTTTCCGTGTCTGTCATCCTTTCTTACTATTTCTCCCATCTTTTCTGTCACTATAGTCGTTTTATTTTATGAAGGCAGTTTGGGTGGGGCGATCTGGGACCTCACACTGTTAGCTTTGTTGTCACATCGCCGCTGACACACGTGTAATTATTTGTGCTCACCTCTCTCTCTCTCTCTCTCTCTCTCTCTCTCTCTCTCTCTCTCTCTCTCCTATTTTAAGCTAGTAACTACTTATAAATGAATTTTAAACACTCTGTATAGATGTATTTCAATAAAAAAGCTATAATATAGTATAAATCTCATAAGACTTGTCAGTGTTGTTTTTGCGACGTTGTCAGGTGGTGACATGAGGGACAACCCTGCGTGAGCGGGTCATACTTGGTCAGTCTCCCACCATGGACGCTATAAAAAAATGCACCTATAGACTTTTAT
This sequence comes from Coenobita brevimanus, assembly GCF_032717465.1. Lineage (NCBI taxonomy): Eukaryota > Metazoa > Arthropoda > Malacostraca > Decapoda > Coenobitidae > Coenobita > Coenobita brevimanus. Next base: position 9,321,561 of record NC_137043.1, on the reverse strand, counting down.
CTCAGGGGTGGTGTGGAAAAAAAAAGTCAAAAACAAGAGAAAAAAATAAAGAAAATACAAATAGTAGTAGTTAATATACATATGAGAGAGAGAGAGAGAGAGAGAGAGAGAGAGAGAGAGAGAGAGAGAGAGAGAGAGAGAGAGAGAGCACGTGTGTGGCGACGATGTGGCAACAGAGCTAACAGAGTGAGGTCCCAGTGCGCCCCACCCAAACTCCCTTCATAAAATAGAACGACTGTAGCTATACACTACTCCTCTTTTCACTTATGGTGGCTTCACACCGAGCTGCAAGCCAAATGACTTCTTGTAACTTAAAAACCCGTTTACAACGCTGGGTGGTAACCATATAACTAATCAACTGAGTCATGGGGAGCCTGCTATGATGCCCCTGTTAACTGGGTGGAGAGAAGCAAATGTAAGATCCACCCAAGAAACAAACCTTCACACGAAACTCAGTACTTTACTGTGGCGAAGCGCTGTCAGGCACATGGGAACATTGATTCATCACATGGGATGGCTCTGCAGGGGCGGTTGCTTGCCTGCGATTTATTGGTTTGCTCGATCAGACAGACTGGGGTAGTACAAAAAGAACAACACACACACACACACACACACACACACACACACACACACACACACACACACACACACACACACACACACACACACACACACACACACACACACACACACACACACGTCCATCAAAACAAGACCTCGCTGCATCACGAGCACAAGTGTAATAAAACGACGTCCTCAGGCAGCGGTGTCTAAAAGTGTGGCAAGGAGAGCGATGACAGATGAAGAGGATGAAATTTTTTTTTGAAAAATCAAGTAATCGTCCGGGACTGTTGGTGGAAATCATTGAGAAAGATATGATGAAAGAAATAGAATACTGGAGAAGTAGTGCTGGGGTTAGGTTTTATATGCATTTGGGGAGTCCTATGTACTCATAAAACCTTTCGTCTCTGGAACTGTTTTCATGTTTCTCTTTTTCCTGAAAACTATAAAATTTTAATGATGAAGGATTAAGTGTCAGTGCTGTTCTTTATCCCTTCAGTAAGAGGAGGAATATTTCTTGATGCATAATCGCCAGGCTCTAAAAATAAAGGAAAGATAAGAACTCAACGAACCGAGAAGGTAATAATTTAGATTTAAGTTTCAACGTTGTTCTTCAGCCCTTTAGTAAGAGCGACCTCTCGATACAAAATCGTCAGGCCTTGGGAAAAAAAAACAAAAAAAACAAAAAAAAAAAACAGAAGTTAATAAGGCCCGGTACAGACGTTTCCATTTTTGTGGTTTGAATCAAGACGTCATGACACAATAATATATAGTAAACAGATCGTGATTAATGACACTATGGGGATGGAGGATCACCTCTAATCTGTGTATAATCCTCTGACAGTAGCAAGAATATAATTCAAGTTTTTCGTTCAATCAAAGAAGTAAATGGAAGCTCACTGAGGCGGAGGTATACGTCCTAGAGAGTGCTCTTCCACTTTATAAATCACCAATACGTACCTGCAGTTAAATACTCCAGAAACACCCCATATTACATTTACCCTAGGAAAACAAGTAGAAATAAATGTAACAGTCCTCTCACTCTTTGTAATAAAACAGCAGCTCACATCTTAGTAAGAACATTTTCAGGATTTTATTCCCGTATAACCCAATGCGTAACTGCAATTAAATACTCCAGAAACACCCCGTATTACATTTACCCCAAGAAAACAAGTAGAAATAAATGTACCAGTCCTCTCACTCTTTGTAATAAAACAGCAGCTCTCATCTTAGTGAGAAAATTTTCAGTATTTTATTCATGTACATCCAGTCTGGTAATATAAACCCCTCCACTGTGGCAGACATGCTTTATGGCTAACCATCCAGGCAGCTAAAGTGAAATGACCTGATAACACATTCTTCATCCATCATCACGGCCACAATTATACAGCCATCACTTTACTGTACAGTCATTGAGCATACTTCAGTTCTAGGTACGAACCGGAGGATTGGAAAAAAAAAAAAGAAGATAAACTTCAAAATGTTAAAAAAAAAAAAAAAAAAAAAGCCAGTTACAGATATACAGTTCTGTAATGCATGTCCCGTACCCCCCCCCTCTCTCTCTCTCTCTCTCTCTCTCTCTCTCTCTAAGTCTTTCGCATATATATATATATATATATATATATATATATATATATATATATATATCGCACAATGGATATACTAAATGTCATCGTCAGTATACAGTAAGCAATTGACAAATCTTCCCAGAACAAAAACGTATTCTGCAAATCTAACAACAGCTGAAAATCACACTAAATCTTACACAGGTTAATGAAAAGGCCGTATTCTTGGAGATCGAATGGGTATACAAGTCCCCATTTTTGTGCATTGGTTACTGAGTGAGGAGTGGTTGGAAGGAGTTCAGGGAGCTGTTGTCTCTCCTAACACTGAGAGGGTTCTCCCTCCGTGATATGGGATCTTTGAATGCGGCATGTGTTGCGAGTGTAATGTTGTATGGTAGTGAGACCTGGACAGTAAAGGAAGAGGATAGTCACAGGCTCAAACGTTTGAAAATGACAATGATTAGATGGGTGTGCAGAGTGTCCTTGAATGCGAGGCCTGGGGGCCTAGGTTTGCGATGAAAAGTTGAGGGGAAGGATGGGACTGGAGTGTATTGGTGTTGTGATGAGGAGGGGTATATTGAGATGGTTTGGGTATTAGGAAAGGATGAGGGATGACAATTATATGCAGAAAGTGAGAAGTATGAACGTGTGGGTGGGGTTGCAAATATTGTTATCCTGCATGCTAGGTTTCATAGGCAATCAGCAGCAAATCAGAGAAACCGAACACATTTTAGTTCAAGATAGGTTTTATGGCAGCTTGTCAGAAAGTTTGGCTTGTTTCAGACAGTTTAGTCGTGATGAGGGCTCGGGTACGCATCAGCAGCAGCAGATGAACGCTCGCCTTTCCTAACTTCTGCGTAACTCGAATAGGAAATTAGCAACTCCTACACCCTCGCCCACTCTCATGCCACAAAAACGTGCCTGCCTCCGCCGAAGCTCGTATACTGGAAATTGCTGCAATATCAGGTCCTCTCTTGCTGCAGATACAGCCGGAATTACATGCTACATGGTACATCAAATCTCTTGTGTAGTCTAAAGTTATATATGTAATACAGGGTAATCCTTCCTTTTCTGTCTGCAGCCCCAAAGTCCACTTGAGTTCATGAATTTATTTCACGTCACTAAAACAGTCCCAGATAATTTTCGACATACATCCAGAAGAAGCTCAAGTCTTGCGTAACATGATGAATGGGATGAAAGGACTGGTAAAAGTGCCTCACTAATTGGCTTTGCAGAAAACTACAGGTACCTATAGAAGCTGTGGATAGGCTTGGTCAGGGAAAAAATTGAGGAACTAAATTACTTAAAAAGTCTAGACGAATCTTTCAAAAAACATTCCAGCATCTCGATACTATAGCCCAAGTGGTGACACATGAAGGTTTGTGACGATAATTATTGACTGTGCATGGGAGAATAGATGGGCCTCAGGGAACGGACACAGTCGGATACATTTAAAATAAATGTACCGCAATTGAACCTTCCTTTCTGAAGCATAGAATGGATTGGTTGCGAATATCTGGGGCTACAGGAAACAGATATGAGAGAACTAATTTTCAGGTTTTTTATTTTGTAAAGAGCGACCAGTCCTCTGAGAAGGCGTCATAAATCAGAGTTTTGGTACTGGAAAAAGCATTAACTGGTAGTGCAGAAATTAATATTTCTGTTGCTTGGCGATAAAAGGCAGATGGGTTCTTCTACAAGGACACTAGGGCCTGCAAAAAAAGGATATATCAATACAGCAATTCATTTTCACAGACAACCACATCCCTAAGCGGATAAAGTAAGCTACTATGAAGTCTTGAGTGTCCATCCCCAGGACAATGACGGCATATTTAGACGTACAAAAGGGGTCTGGACATAAAGTGACGTTCGTAAGTTGTATGGTGTGGGAATGCTGAAGTGTTTTGTTTGTGTCGATCTAGTGTCTATTATCAGGCGTTTATAAAGTGGTAAAATACTGATAAATATGCAGACCACCACTATCATGGATGTCACCACAGAATAAACAACATCGCCTTATTACATAATTTCAGCGCTCTAAGTCGCTACTCGATGAACTTTAAAGAGCCGAAATCTAAGATGCCGATGCTCAACAGGAACTCATATATGGTATGCGTCAACCGTGATGGGAGTTCTTACTGTGTAGGAGATTGCTCTGTGCATGATTACATGCGCACTGTAAAGCTCAACATTCAGAAGACTGTGTTCACTTTAGTGTTTAACTCATTGGAGCCCAGTGTCCAGAGCATTGGACAGAATTGGGAATTTTCAAATCCCCATAGAGTAGGGAACCCCCGGGTACGGACCTACGAGCTTCGCGACGATGAGCCGACAGGCGGAGGGCAGTACGCTTAGTACCCTCCCAGCGCAATGCCTCTCCCAGAAGCTCCGGGATCCAAAGGGTTAAATTAGTGCTCGAGTCAAACGGTTTCCATTAGAAAAATGCCTTCCTTAAAAACTTCAGTACAATAATATATACCCAGAAAATTATATATTTGCTATCTGCAGACAATTTCAGTCAGCCTAGGTGAGATCTCTCCCTTCTTTATGGCCACACCGATTAACGATTTTTGGCACACCGCCACGAGACCTCCTTTGAGTGGAATATATCGCTCCATTTTATGGGTGACAAATAACCCACGGTGATCATTTGCTCCCGCGACCGAACATGGAATATTTAGATAATGGGTCGGTTAATTGGCCTTTCAGATGGGTTAGGTGAAGGTACTGATGGTAAACGTAACGTATGGAGTAACGAGAGGGAAGATAAAACTGCAAATGGGAAATGAGCGAAGGAGTGAAAGAGGGGAGATTTGCTGAAGCCTAAAAAAAACTATATACAAAGACATTGAGCCCAACAGTTTGGCCCAAACTTGATACTGGTGGACGAAATAGCCAAAGATTAGCTAAAATTCCCATGTTTGGTGTCACGAGAGGATGAAACACAAAATTTTATTTCTCCATCCCAAACATACTCAAACTAATTTATTTGAAAAGTTCTGTGTAAACTAGAAATGAAATTGCCATGATTGTGAATTGTGAAATACGGCAGCAGTATACTGTAAGGTGAATGATTTCGGTCTTTGCAAACATTAGTATTTATCGAAGGTTTAACAATGACCAACACAAATTTCAGTAATCCATGACAAGAGCTGCTGTCGCAGACGTGACGTGAGTGATCCAGATTGTGACAGTGACACAGGTCACCGTAGTGTGTGTGATGGTACTATATATATATATATATATATATATATATATATATATATATATATATACTGTATATATATATATATATATATATATATATATATATAGATGCAATAGATTCACCATGGGGGAAGCGTAGTCTCAATATGAAGATAAACACCAACGTAATCAGGAACATCTTTAATAAATTGGTGACGTTTCGACAACTCGTTTGTCATTTTCAAACCTATAGAACATACAATAAAATCAAAGTTAACACCATGTCTATGATAAAAATACGAAAACTAAAGTAAAAAACCAAAGTAAAACACCATGTCTAATAAAATACAAGTGAAGAATTATTATGATAAGATGAGGAAATGAATTATACATAGCTAACGTTGGTGGGATGCTACTAAGTACAAGGAAAATTTAAACAGAAATACATGTAATAAAACAATACATAAGTCAAACCTTAAAAACAGAGAAGGGGTGTGGAGCAGTCGTGTGTGCCCAGTGTGGGCTGTAGGTGGTGAGTGAGGAGTGATTCAGCCAGGAGGCGTGTTACCTCGTCACGACATGCGTGGACAACAGAAAAATCAGATTCGCTTATGGGATGGCCTAAGGCTTCACAGCAATTTCGGATGGCAGAGAAAGGTGGCTTAGCCATAGGTAGACCGGTTCTATATGACCGTCCCCGATGTTCTGCAATTCTTACTCGTAATTGCCTCTTTGTCTGTCCAATATAAGACGCATTACAGCGACTACAGTTATAGTTATAGACAACAGACGATTGCAGAGCGTCAGGGATTCGGTCTTTATGTTTGAACCATTGTCCAATGGTGGTGCTGGGTTTGAAAATTGTTCTAAGACATACTTGAGGGTAAAACTCCCTAACTAAACTCGATATATTATTACGTATGGAAAAACTTTTTGGACCTAAAAATGGCAAGATACAATATACAGGTGATTTGTTTGCTGTGAGTTTAGGAGTAGGTGGGTTACGGATCTTATTTAGTTGTCTTCCCATATGGGTTTGTGTGAACGACATTGGGAAACCATTAGAGAACAATGTTTTCGTAAGGAAACTCAATTCCGAGTGTAAAGCAGAATAAGATGAACAAATATTATAAGCTCTGGTCAGCAGGGTCGACACCAAATTGATGATGAATTTTCTTTGATCCTGAAACGTGAAGATCAAGTAAACAATTTCCTAAGGAAGCTGAAGTCTGATGGAGTAATTAGTAATGAAGTGTACTCAAAATTATACGTATCTGGCGCTACACCAGGAGTCATGTATGGGCTCCCTAAAGTACATAAACAGAACTGTCCAGTCAGACCCATTCTCTCTGCCACTGGGACTGTTAGCTATAACATATCCAGATTTCTTGTACCTATGATTACCCCCATCACTAAAAATTGCTATACGGTTAAAGATTCATTTACTTTCGCTAAGGAGATTTGTAACTACGATGTTGATCACTGTACTATGGCTTCTTTCGATATAAAGTCCCTGTTCACTAATATTCCTCTTTATGAAACTATAGACATTTGCACCAAACAAGTATTTAAACACGAGAAAATAATAGATGGATTTAATATGAACCAGTTCCGTAAATTACTGTCTCTCGCTTCTAAAGATTGTCTTTTCCTTTTCAACGGAAAATCTTATAAGCAAATTGATGGAGTGGCGATGGGGAATCCCCTAGGTCCCTGCTTAGCAAACGCATTTTTGTGTTACCATGAGACAAACTGGCTACAGCAATGCCCCTCCCATTTCAAACCTCTCCTCTACCGTAGATATATCGACGATACATTTTTATTGTTTAGTTCTCCAGACCACATCCCTCTTTTTCTAAACTATTTAAACTCGAGGCATGCTAACATTCATTTCACTTCTGATATTGAAGAAAACAACAAACTTCCCTTTCTTGATATACTAGTCCAAAAAACTACTAATTCCTTCATCACTTCAGTATACCGCAAACCCACTTTCACAGGATTAACCATGAAATTCAACTCAGCAATCCCAGTTCAGTTTAAACGCAATTTGGTGTCGACCCTGCTGACCAGAGCTTATAATATTTGTTCATCCTATTCTGCTTTACACTCGGAATTGAGTTTCCTTACGAAAACATTGTTCTCTAATGGTTTCTCAATGTCGTTCACACAAACCCATATGGGAAGACAACTAAATAAGATCCGTAACCCACCTACTCCTAAACTCACAGCAAACAAATCACCTGTATATTGTATCTTGCCATTTTTAGGTCCAAAAAGTTTTTCCATACGTAATAATATATCGAGTTTAGTTAGGGAATTTTACCCTCAAGTATGTCTTAGAACAATTTTCAAACCCAGCAACACCATTGGACAATGGTTCAAACATAAAGACCGAATCCCTGACGCTCTGCAATCGTCTGTTGTCTATAACTATAACTGTAGTCGCTGTAATGCGTCTTATATTGGACAGACAAAGAGGCAATTACGAGTAAGAATTGCAGAACATCGGGGACGGTCATATAGAACCGGTCTACCTATGGCTAAGCCACCTTTCTCTGCCATCCGAAATTGCTGTGAAGCCTTAGGCCATCCCATAAGCGAATCTGATTTTTCTGTTGTCCACGCATGTCGTGACGAGGTAACACGCCTCCTGGCTGAATCACTCCTCACTCACCACCTACAGCCCACACTGGGCACACACGACTGCTCCACACCCCTTCTCTGTTTTTAAGGTTTGACTTATGTATTGTTTTATTACATGTATTTCTGTTTAAATTTTCCTTGTACTTAGTAGCATCCCACCAACGTTAGCTATGTATAATTCATTTCCTCATCTTATCATAATAATTCTTCACTTGTATTTTATTAGACATGGTGTTTTACTTTGGTTTTTTACTTTAGTTTTCGTATTTTTATCATAGACATGGTGTTTACTTTGATTTTATTGTATGTTCTATAGGTTTGAAAATGACAAACGAGTTGTCGAAACGTCACCAATTTATTAAAGATGTTCCTGATTACGTTGGTGTTTATCTTTATATATATATATATATATATATATATATATATATATATATATATATATATATATATATATATATATATATATATATAATTTCGTGGTGGTTTAACTGAATTTCATGGTGAGGAGCAAATAATTTTTGTAAAATCTTTACATTTCTCTGACAAGGAATTATCTCTGAAAAAATATGTATGCAGTTAAAAATATTAACTGCAGGTCCAAGGACAGCTCCAAGCGGTGTATGATGTACAGGTTCTTTCTAATTACGCACTTCCACTCGTGTGCATAAAAATATAATTCAAAATATATTGTCTCCAAGAATTATCGAAATAGATCTGTGGTGCATACACACACAC